>NW_026558892.1:0-107181 GCF_026930045.1 Uloborus diversus | reverse complement strand
ATTTCTTTTCTAATTTGGAAATTCTTTTTTTTTTCAATTTCTTTCCTTTGCAATTATTGATTATTTATGTAGGGAAGAAAATTCTGAGTCAGTTTAATTTTTCGACACAAAGATTTCAAAGTGTTTAAATAAACAATTACCAAGGTGCATTTTTTGTTTTTATTATATTTAAAACTCCCACCGACAGAGCTCCCATAGACTAATGGCTAGAGTGTTAGGCTTCCAAGCGAGTGGCCCTGGGTTCGAGTCCCAGCCTGAACGAAAATCTTCAATGTATACTTTTAGTTTCTAATTTGAAATTTCTTCTTCTTTTTTTTTAATTTTTCTCTTTTGCGAATGTTGATTATTTATGTAGGGAGAAAAATTCTGAGTCAGTTTAATTATTCGACCTGTAAATTTCAAAGTGTTTGAATCAATAATTACCAAGGTGCATTTTTTGTTTTTATTATATTTAAGACTTCCATCGACAGAGCTCCGATAGCCTAATGGCTAGACCGTTGGGTTCCTCGCGCGTGGTACTGGGTTCGAGTCCCGGCCGGAAAGGAAATCTTAAATGCAAATATTTTTTTTTCTAATTTTATAATTCTTTTTTTTTTTATTTTTCCCTTTTGCGAAGTCAGTCAGTCAGTCTGACAGTCAATCAGTCAAGCACTCAGTCATTCAGTCTCAGTCAGTCAGTCCAGTCAGTCAGTGACTCAGTCAGTCAGTTAGTCCTTCAGCCAGTCAGTCAAGCAGTCAGTCATTTAGTCTCAGTCAGTCAGTCATTCAGTCAGTCAGTCAGTCAGGCAGTCAGTCAGTCAGTCAGTCGGTCAGTCCTGTGCAGTCAGTTAGTCACTAAAGCAGTCAGTCAGTCTCAGTCAGTCAGTCAGTCAGTCAGTCCAGTCCAGTCTCAGTCAGTCAGTCAGTCAGTCTCGGTCAGTCAGTCAGTCAGTCATTCAGTCAGTCAGTCAGTGAGGCAGTCAGTCAGTCAGTCAGCCTTATTCAGTCAGTCTGTCAGTCATCCTTATTCAGTCAGTCTGTCAGTCAGTCAGTCGGTCAGTCAGTTAGTCAGTCAAGCAGTCAGTCAGGTAGTCAAGCAGTCAGTCAGTCAGTGTCAGTCAGTCATTTAGTCATTCAGTCAGTCAGTGAAATAGCCAGTCAGAGAGTCAAGCAGTCAGTCAGTCAGTCTCAGTCAGTCTGTTAGTCAGTCAGTCAGTCAGTCAGTCAGTCAGTCCAGTCTCAGTCAGTCAGGCAGTTAGTCAGTCAGTCTCGGTCAGTCAGTGAGTCAGTCAGTCAGTATCAGTCAGTCAGTGAGTCAGTCTGTCAGTCAGGCAGTATCAGTCAGGCAGTAAGACTCCGCTCGACAGAACTCCGATAGCCTAATGGCTAGACCGCTGGTCTTCCAAGCGAGTGGCCTGGGTTCGAGTCCCAGCCGGAGCGAATATCTTCAATGTATATATTTCTTTTCTAATTTGAAAATTCTTTTTTTTTTCTATTTCTTTCCTTTGCAATTATTGATTATTTATGTAGGGAAGAAAATTCTGAGTCAGTTTAATTTTTCGACACGAAGATTTCAAAGTGTTTAAATAAACAATTACCAAGGTGCATTTTTTGTTTTTGTTATATTTAAAACTCCCACCGACAGAGCTCCCATAGACTAATGGCTAGAGTGTTAGGCTTCCAAGCGAGTGGCCCTGGGTTCGAGTCCCAGCCTGAACGAAAATCTTCAATGTATACTTTTAGTTTCTAATTTGAAATTTCTTCTTCTTTTTTTTTAATTTTTCTCTTTTGCGAATATTGATTATTTATGTAGGGAGAAAAATTCTGAGTCAGTTTAATTATTCGACCTGTAAATTTCAAAGTGTTTGAATCAATAATTACCAAGGTGCATTTTTTGTTTTTATTATATTTAAGACTTCCATCGACAGAGCTCCGATAGCCTAATGGCTAGACCGTTGGGTTCCTAGCGCGTGGTACTGGGTTCGAGTCCCGGCCGGAAAGGAAATCTTAAATACAAATATTTTTTTCTAATTTTATAATTCTTTTTTTTTATTTTTCCCTTTTGAGAAGTCAGTCAGTCAGTCTGACAGTCAATCAGTCAAGCACTCAGTCATTCAGTCTCAGTCAGTCAGTCCAGTCAGTCAGTCACTCAGTCAGTCAGTTAGTCCTTCAGCCAGTCAGTCAAGCAGTCAGTCATTTAGTCTCAGTCAGTCACTCATTCAGTCAGTCAGTCAGTCAGGCAGTCAGTCAGTCAGTCAGTCGGTCAGTCCTGTGCAGTCAGTTAGTCACTAAAGCAGTCAGTCAGTCTCAGTCAGTCAGTCAGTCAGTCAGTCCAGTCCAGTCTCAGTCAGTCAGTCTCGGTCAGTCAGTCAGTCAGTCATTCAGTCAGTCAGTCAGTCAGGCAGTCAGTCAGTCGGTCAGCCTTATTCAGTCAGTCTGTCAGTCAGTCAGTCAGTCAGCCTTATTCAGTCAGTCTGTCAGTCATCCTTATTCAGTCAGTCTGTCAGTCAGTCAGTCGGTCAGTCCTGTCCAGGCAGTTAGTCAGTCAAGCAGTCAGTCAGGTAGTCAAGCAGTCAGTCAGTCAGTGTCAG
The DNA here is from genome assembly GCF_026930045.1 of Uloborus diversus. Classification (NCBI taxonomy): domain Eukaryota; kingdom Metazoa; phylum Arthropoda; class Arachnida; order Araneae; family Uloboridae; genus Uloborus; species Uloborus diversus. The sequence goes on along the minus strand of NW_026558892.1, from coordinate 104,611 downwards.
TCAGTCATTTAGTCATTCAGTCAGTCAGTGAAATAGCCAGTCAGAGAGTCAAGCAGTCAGTCAGTCAGTCTCAGTCAGTAAGTTAGTCAGTCAGTCAGTCAGTCAGTCAGTCAGTCCAGTCTCAGTCAGTCAGGCAGTTAGTCAGTCAGTCTCGGTCAGTCAGTGAGTCAGTCAGTCAGTATCAGTCAGTCAGTGAGTCAGTCTGTCAGTCAGGCAGTATCAGTCAGGCAGTAAGACTCCGCTCGACAGAACTCCGATAGCCTAATGGCTAGACCGCTGGTCTTCCAAGCGAGTGGCCTGGGTTCGAGTCCCAGCCGGAGCGAATATCTTCAATGTATATATTTCTTTTCTAATTTGAAAATTCTTTTTTTTTTTCAATTTCTTTCCTTTGCAATTATTGATTATTTATGTAGGGAAGAAAATTCTGAGTCAGTTTAATTTTTCGACACGAAGATTTCAAAGTGTTTAAATAAACAATTACCAAGGTGCATTTTTTGTTTTTATTATATTTAAAACTCCCACCGACAGAGCTCCCATAGACTAATGGCTAGAGTGTTAGGCTTCCAAGCGAGTGGCCTTGGGTTCGAGTCCCAGCCTGAACGAAAATCTTCAATGTATACTTTTAGTTTCTAATTTGAAATTTCTTCTTCTTTTTTTTTTTAATTTTTCTCTTTTGCGAATATTGATTATTTATGTAGGGAGAAAAATTCAGAGTCAGTTTAATTATTCGACCTGTAAATTTCAAAGTGTTTGAATCAATAATTACCAAGGTGCATTTTTTGTTTTTATTATATTTAAGACTTCCATCGACAGAGCTCCGATAGCCTAATGGCTAGACCGTTGGGTTCTTAGCGCGTGGTACTGGGTTCGAGTCCCGGCCGGAAAGGAAATCTTAAATGCAAATATTTTTTTCTAATTTTATAATTCTTTTTTTTTTATTTTTCCCTTTTGCGAAGTCAGTCAGTCAGTCTGACAGTCAATCAGTCAAGCACTCAGTCATTCAGTCTCAGTCAGTCAGTCCAGTCAGTCAGTCACTCAGTCAGTCAGTTAGTCCTTCAGCCAGTCAGTCAAGCAGTCAGTCATTTAGTCTCAGTCAGTCAGTCATTCAGTCAGTCAGTCAGTCAGGCAGTCAGTCAGTCAGTCAGTCGGTCAGTCCTGTGCAGTCAGTTAGTCACTAAAGCAGTCAGTCAGTCTCAGTCAGTCAGTCAGTCAGTCAGTCCAGTCCAGTCTCAGTCAGTCAGTCAGTCAGTCTCGGTCAGTCAGTCAGTCAGTCATTCAGTCAGTCAGTCAGTCAGGCAGTCAGTCAGTCGGTCAGCCTTATTCAGTCAGTCTGTCAGTCAGTCAGTCAGTCAGCCTTATTCAGTCAGTCTGTCAGTCATCCTTATTCAGTCAGTCTGTCAGTCAGTCAGTCGGTCAGTCCTGTCCAGTCAGTTAGTCAGTCAAGCAGTCAGTCAGGTAGTCAAGCAGTCAGTCAGTCAGTGTCAGTCAGTCATTTAGTCATTCAGTCAGTCAGTGAAATAGCCAGTCAGAGAGTCAAGCAGTCAGTCAGTCAGTCTCAGTCAGTCTGTTAGTCAGTCAGTCAGTCAGTCAGTCAGTCAGTCCAGTCTCAGTCAGTCAGGCAGTTAGTCAGTCAGTCTCGGTCAGTCAGTGAGTCAGTCAGTCAGTATCAGTCAGTCAGTGAGTCAGTCTGTCAGTTAGGCAGTATCAGTCAGGCAGTAAGACTCCGCTCGACAGAACTCCGATAGCCTAATGGCTAGACCGCTGGTCTTCCAAGCGAGTGGCCTGGGTTCGAGTCCCAGCCGGAGCGAATATCTTCAATGTATATATTTCTTTTCTAATTTGAAAATTCTTTTTTTTTTCAATTTCTTTCCTTTGCAATTATTGATTATTTATGTAGGGAAGAAAATTCTGAGTCAGTTTAATTTTTCGACACGAAGATTTCAAAGTGTTTAAATAAACAATTACCAAGGTGCATTTTTTGTTTTTGTTATATTTAAAACTCCCACCGACAGAGCTCCCATAGACTAATGGCTAGAGTGTTAGGCTTCTAAGCGAGTGGCCCTGGGTTCGAGTCCCAGCCTGAACGAAAATCTTCAATGTATACTTTTAGTTTCTAATTTGAAATTTCTTCTTCTTTTTTTTTAATTTTTCTCTTTTGCGAATATTGATTATTTATGTAGGGAGAAAAATTCTGAGTCAGTTTAATTATTCGACCTGTAAATTTCAAAGTGTTTGAATCAATAATTACCAAGGTGCATTTTTTGTTTTTATTATATTTAAGACTTCCATCGACAGAGCTCCGATAGCCTAATGGCTAGACCGTTGGGTTCCTAGCGCGTGGTACTGGGTTCGAGTCCCGGCCGGAAAGGAAATCTTAAATGCAAATATTTTTTTCTAATTTTATAATTCTTTTTTTTTTATTTTTCCCTTTTGCGAAGTCAGTCAGTCAGTCTGACAGTCAATCAGTCAAGCACTCAGTCATTCAGTCTCAGTCAGTCAGTCCAGTCAGTCAGTCACTCAGTCAGTCAGTTAGTCCTTCAGCCAGTCAGTCAAGCAGTCAGTCATTTAGTCTCAGTCAGTCACTCATTCAGTCAGTCAGTCAGTCAGGCAGTCAGTCAGTCAGTCAGTCGGTCAGTCCTGTGCAGTCAGTTAGTCACTAAAGCAGTCAGTCAGTCTCAGTCAGTCAGTCAGTCAGTCAGTCCAGTCCAGTCTCAGTCAGTCAGTCAGTCAGTCAGTCAGTCATTCAGTCAGTCAGTCAGTCAGGCAGTCAGTCAGTCGGTCAGCCTTATTCAGTCAGTCTGTCAGTCAGTCAGTCAGTCAGCCTTATTCAGTCAGTCTGTCAGTCATCCTTATTCAGTCAGTCTGTCAGTCAGTCAGTCGGTCAGTCCTGTCCAGGCAGTTAGTCAGTCAAGCAGTCAGTCAGGTATTCAAGCAGTCAGTCAGTCAGTGTCAGTCAGTCATTTAGTCATTCAGTCAGTCAGTGAAATAGCCAGTCAGAGAGTCAAGCAGTCAGTCAGTCAGTCTCAGTCAGTAAGTTAGTCAGTCAGTCAGTCAGTCAGTCAGTCAGTCAGTCCAGTCTCAGTCAGTCAGGCAGTTAGTCAGTCAGTCTCGGTCAGTCAGTGAGTCAGTCAGTCAGTATCAGTCAGTCAGTGAGTCAGTCTGTCAGTCAGGCAGTATCAGTCAGGCAGTAAGACTCCGCTCGACAGAACTCCGATAGCCTAATGGCTAGACCGCTGGTCTTCCAAGCGAGTGGCCTGGGTTCGAGTCCCAGCCGGAGCGAATATCTTCAATGTATATATTTCTTTTCTAATTTGGAAATTCTTTTTTTTTTCAATTTCTTTCCTTTGCAATTATTGATTATTTATGTAGGGAAGAAAATTCTGAGTCAGTTTAATTTTTCGACACGAAGATTTCAAAGTGTTTAAATAAACAATTACCAAGGTGCATTTTTTGTTTTTATTATATTTAAAACTCCCACCGACAGAGCTCCCATAGACTAATGGCTAGAGTGTTAGGCTTCCAAGCGAGTGGCCCTGGGTTCGAGTCCCAGCCTGAACGAAAATCTTCAATGTATACTTTTAGTTTCTAATTTGAAATTTCTTCTTCTTTTTTTTTAATTTTTCTCTTTTGCGAATATTGATTATTTATGTAGGGAGAAAAATTCTGAGTCAGTTTAATTATTCGACCTGTAAATTTCAAAGTGTTTGAATCAATAATTACCAAGGTGCATTTTTTGTTTTTATTATATTTAAGACTTCCATCGACAGAGCTCCGATAGCCTAATGGCTAGACCGTTGGGTTCCAAGCGCGTGGTACTGGGTTCGAGTCCCGGCCGGAACGAAAATCTTCCATGTATATATTTCTCTTCTAATTTGAAGATTTTTTTTTTTTCAATTTCTTTCTTTTGCAGATATGGATTATTTATGTACGGAAGAAAATTCTGAGTCAGTTTAATCATTCGACCTTTAGATTTCAAAGATTTTAGATCAATAATTGCTAAGGTGCATTTTTTGTTTTTATTATAATTAAGACACCGATCAACAGAGATCCGATAGTATATTGGCGAGAGCGTTGGGCTTCCATGAGTGTCGCCCTGGGTTCAAATCCCAGCCGGAAAGGAAATCCTAAATGCAAATATTTTTTTCTAATTTTATAATTCTTTTTTTTTTTATTTTTCCCTTTTGCGAAGTCAGTCAGTCAGTCTGACAGTCAATCAGTCAAGCACTCAGTCATTCAGTCTCAGTCAGTCAGTCCAGTCAGTCAGTCACTCAGTCAGTCAGTTAGTCCTTCAGCCAGTCAGTCATTTAGTCTCAGTCAGTCAGTCATTCAGTCAGTCAGTCAGTCAGGCAGTCAGGCAGTCAGTCAGTCGGTCAGTCCTGTGCAGTCAGTTAGTCACTAAAGCAGTCAGTCAGTCTCAGTCAGTCAGTCAGTCAGTCAGTCCAGTCCAGTCTCAGTCTCAGTCAGTCAGTCAGTCAGTCAGTCATTCAGTCAGTCTGTCAGTCAGTCAGTCGGTCAGTCCTGTCCAGTCAGTTAGTCAGTCAAGCAGTCAGTCAGGTAGTCAAGCAGTCAGTCAGTCAGTGTCAGTCAGTCATTAAGTCATTCAGTCAGTCAGTGAAATAGCCAGTCAGAGAGTCAAGCAGTCAGTCAGTCAGTCTCAGTCAGTCAGTTAGTCAGTCAGTCAGTCAGTCCGGTCTCAGTCAGTCAGGCAGTTAGTCAGTCAGTCTCGGTCAGTCAGTGAGTCAGTCAGTCAGTATCAGTCAGTCAGTGAGTCAGTCTGTCAGTCAGGCAGTATCACTCAGGCAGTAAGACTCCGCTCGACAGAACTCCGATAGCCTAATGGCTAGACCGCTGGTCTTCCAAGCGAGTGGCCTGGGTTCGAGTCCCAGCCGGAGCGAATATCTTCGATGTATATATTTCTTTTCTAATTTGAAAATTCTTTTTTTTTTTCAATTTCTTTCCTTTGCAATTATTGATTATTTATGTAGGGAAGAAAATTCTGAGTCAGTTTAATTTTTCGACACGAAGATTTCAAAGTGTTTAAATAAACAATTACCAAGGTGCATTTTTTGTTTTTATTATATTTAAAACTCCCACCGACAGAGCTCCCATAGACTAATGGCTAGAGTGTTAGGCTTCCAAGCGAGTGGCCCTGGGTTCGAGTCCCAGCCTGAACGAAAATCTTCAATGTATACTTTTAGTTTCTAATTTGAAATTTCTTCTTCTTTTTTTTAATTTTTCTCTTTTGCGAATATTGATTATTTATGTAGGGAGAAAAATTCTGAGTCAGTTTAATTATTCGACCTGTAAATTTCAAAGTGTTTGAATCAATAATTACCAAGGTGCATTTTTTGTTTTTATTATATTTAAGACTTCCATCGACAGAGCTCCGATAGCCTAATGGCTAGACCGTTGGGTTCCAAGCGCGTGGTACTGGGTTCGAGTCCCGGCCGGAACGAAAATCTTCCATGTATATATTTCTCTTCTAATTTGAAGATTCTTTTTTTTTTCAATTTCTTTCTTTTGCAAATATGGATTATTTATGTACGGAAGAAAATTCTGAGTCAGTTTAATCATTCGACCTTTAGATTTCAAAGATTTTAGATCAATAATTACTAAGGTGCATTTTTTGTTTTTATTATAATTAAGACACCGATCAACTGAGATCCGATAGTATATTGGCGAGAGCGTTGGGCTTCCGTGAGTGTCGCCCTGGGTTCAAATCCCAGCCGGGAAGGAAATCTTAAATGCAAATATTTTTTTCTAATTTTATAATTCGTTTTTTTTTATTTTTCCCTTTTGCGAAGTCAGTCAGTCAGTCTGACAGTCAATCAGTCAAGCACTCAGTCATTCAGTCTCAGTCAGTCAGTCCAGTCAGTCAGTCACTCAGTCAGTCAGTTAGTCCTTCAGCCAGTCAGTCAAGCAGTCAGTCATTTAGTCTCAGTCAGTCAGTCATTCAGTCAGTCAGTCAGTCAGGCAGTCAGTCAGTCGGTCAGTCAGTCAGTCCTGTGCAGTCAGTTAGTCACTAAAGCAGTCAGTCAGTCTCAGTCAGTCATTTCAGTCAGTCAGTCCAGTCCAGTCTCAGTCAGTCAGTCAGTCAGTCTCGGTCAGTCAGTCAGTCAGTCATTCAGTCAGTCAGTCAGTCAGGCAGTCAGTCAGTCGGTCAGCCTTATTCAGTCAGTCTGTCAGTCAGTCAGTCAGTCAGCCTTATTCAGTCAGTCTGTCAGTCATCCTTATTCAGTCCGTCTGTCAGTCAGTCAGTCGGTCAGTCCTGTCCAGTCAGTTAGTCAGTCAAGCAGTCAGTCAGGTAGTCAAGCAGTCAGTCAGTCAGTGTCAGTCAGTCATTTAGTCATTCAGTCAGTCAGTGAAATAGCCAGTCAGAGAGTCAAGCAGTCAGTCAGTCAGTCTCAGTCAGTCAGTTAGTCAGTCAGTCAGTCAGTCAGTCAGTCAGTTCAGTCTCAGTCAGTCAGGCAGTTAGTCAGTTAGTCTCGGTCAGTCAGTGAGTCAGTCAGTCAGTATCAGTCAGTCAGTCAGTCAGTCTGTCAGTCAGGCAGTATCAGTCAGGCAGTAAGACTCCGCTCGACAGAACTCCGATAGCCTAATGGCTAGACCGCTGGTCTTCCAAGCGAGTGGCCTGGGTTCGAGTCCCAGCCGGAGCGAATATCTTCGATGTATATATTTCTTTTCTAATTTGAAAATTCTTTTTTTTTTCAATTTCTTTCCTTTGCAATTATTGATTATTTATGTAGGGAAGAAAATTCTGAGTCAGTTTAATTTTTCGACACGAAGATTTCAAAGTGTTTAAATAAACAATTACCAAGGTGCATTTTTTGTTTTTATTATATTTAAAACTCCCACCGACAGAGCTCGCATAGACTAATGGCTAGAGTGTTAGTCTTCCAAGCGAGTGGCCCTGGGTTCGAGTCCCAGCCTGAACGAAAATCTTCAATGTATACGTTTAGTTTCTAATTTGAAATTTCTTCTTCTTTTTTTTTTAATTTTTCTCTTTTGCGAATGTTGATTATTTATGTAGGGAGAAAAATTCTGAGTCAGTTTAATTATTCGACCTGTAAATTTCAAAGTGTTTGAATCAATAATTACCAAGGTGCATTTTTTGTTTTTATTATATTTAAGACTTCCATCGACAGAGCTCCGATAGCCTAATGGCTAGACCGTTGGGTTCCTCGCGCGTGGTTCTGGGTTCGAGTCCCGGCCGGAAAGGAAATCTTAAATGCAAATATTTGTTTTCTAATTTTATAATTCTTTTTTTTTTATTTTTCCCTTTTGCGAAGTCAGTCAGTCAGTCTGACAGTCAATCAGTCAAGCACTCAGTCATTCAGTCTCAGTCAGTCAGTCCAGTCAGTCAGTCACTCAGTCAGTCAGTTAGTCCTTCAGCCAGTCAGTCAAGCAGTCAGTCATTTAGTCTCAGTCAGTCAGTCATTCAGTCAGTCAGTCAGTCAGGCAGTCAGTCAGTCAGTCAGTCGGTCAGTCCTGTGCAGTCAGTTAGTCACTAAAGCAGTCAGTCAGTCTCAGTCAGTCAGTCAGTCAGTCAGTCCAGTCCAGTCTCAGTCAGTCAGTCAGTCAGTCTCGGTCAGTCAGTCAGTCAGTCATTCAGTCTGTCAGTCAGTGAGGCAGTCAGTCAGTCAGTCAGCCTTATTCAGTCAGTCTGTCAGTCATCCTTATTCAGTCAGTCTGTCAGTCAGTCAGTCGGTCAGTCAGTTAGTCAGTCAAGCAGTCAGTCAGGTAGTCAAGCAGTCAGTCAGTCAGTGTCAGTCAGTCATTTAGTCATTCAGTCAGTCAGTGAAATAGCCAGTCAGAGAGTCAAGCAGTCAGTCAGTCAGTCTCAGTCAGTCTGTTAGTCAGTCAGTCAGTCAGTCAGTCAGTCAGTCCAGTCTCAGTCAGTCAGGCAGTTAGTCAGTCAGTCTCGGTCAGTCAGTGAGTCAGTCAGTCAGTATCAGTCAGTCAGTGAGTCAGTCTGTCAGTCAGGCAGTATCAGTCAGGCAGTAAGACTCCGCGCGACAGAACTCCGATAGCCTAATGGCTAGACCGCTGGTCTTCCAAGCGAGTGGCCTGGGTTCGAGTCCCAGCCGGAGCGAATATCTTCAATGTATATATTTCTTTTCTAATTTGAAAATTCTTTTTTTTTTTTCAATTTCTTTCCTTTGCAATTATTGATTATTTATGTAGGGAAGAAAATTCTGAGTCAGTTTAATTTTTCGACACGAAGATTTCAAAGTGTTTAAATAAACAATTACCAAGGTGCATTTTTTGTTTTTGTTATATTTAAAACTCCCACCGACAGAGCTTCCATAGACTAATGGCTAGAGTGTTAGGCTTCCAAGCGAGTGGCCCTGGGTTCGAGTCCCAGCCTGAACGAAAATCTTCAATGTATACTTTTAGTTTCTAATTTGAAATTTCTTCTTCTTTTTTTTAATTTTTCTCTTTTGCGAATATTGATTACTTATGTAGGGAGAAAAATTCTGAGTCAGTTTAATTATTCGACCTGTAAATTTCAAAGTGTTTGAATCAATAATTACCAAGGTGCATTTTTTGTTTTTATTATATTTAAGACTTCCATCGACAGAGCTCCGATAGCCTAATGGCTAGACCGTTGGGTTCCTAGCGCGTGGTACTGGGTTCGAGTCCCGGCCGGAAAGGAAATCTTAAATGCAAATACTTTTTTCTAATTTTATAATTCTTTTTTTTTATTTTTCCCTTTTGCGAAGTCAGTCAGTCAGTCTGACAGTCAATCAGTCAAGCACTCAGTCATTCAGTCTCAGTCAGTCAGTCCAGTCAGTCAGTCACTCAGTCAGTCAGTTAGTCCTTCAGCCAGTCAGTCAAGCAGTCAGTCATTTAGTCTCAGTCAGTCAGTCATTCAGTCAGTCAGTCAGTCAGGCAGTCAGTCAGTCAGTCAGTCGGTCAGTCCTGTGCAGTCAGTTAGTCACTAAAGCAGTCAGTCAGTCTCAGTCAGTCAGTCAGTCAGTCAGTCAGTCCAGTCTCAGTCAGTCAGGCAGTTAGTCAGTCAGTCTCGGTCAGTCAGTGAGTCAGTCAGTCAGTATCAGTCAGTCAGTGAGTCAGTCTGTCAGTCAGGCAGTATCAGTCAGGCAGTAAGACTCCACTCGATAGAACTCCGATAGCCTAATGGCTAGACCGCTGGTCTTCCAAGCGAGTGGCCTGGGTTCGAGTCCCAGCCGGAGCGAATATCTTCAATGTATATATTTCTTTTCTAATTTGAAAATTCCTTTTTTTTTTCAATTTCTTTCCTTTGCAATTATTGATTATTTATGTAGGGAAGAAAATTCTGAGTCAGTTTAATTTTTCGACACGAAGATTTCAAAGTGTTTAAATAAACAATTACCAAGGTGCATTTTTTGTTTTTATTATATTTAAAACTCCCACCGACAGAGCTCCCATAGACTAATGGCTAGAGTGTTAGGCTTCCAAGCGAGTGGCCCTGGGTTCGAGTCCCAGCCTGAACGAAAATCTTCAATGTATACTTTTAGTTTCTAATTTGAAATTTCTTCTTCTTTTTTTTTAATTTTTCTCTTTTGCGAATATTGATTATTTATGTAGGGAGAAAAATTCTGAGTCAGTTTAATTATTCGACCTGTAAATTTCAAAGTGTTTGAATCAATAATTACCAAGGTGCATTTTTTGTTTTTATTATATTTAAGACTTCCATCGACAGAGCTCCGATAGCCTAATGGCTAGACCGTTGGGTTCCAAGCGCGTGGTACTGGGTTCGAGTCCCGGCCGGAACGAAAATCTTCCATGTATATATTTCTCTTCTAATTTGAAGATTCTTTTTTTTTTCAATTTCTTTCTTTTGCAAATATGGATTATTTACGTACGGAAGAAAATTCTGAGTCAGTTTAATCATTCGACCTTTAGATTTCAAAGATTTTAGATCAATAATTGCTAAGGTGCATTTTTTGTTTTTATTATAATTAAGACACCGATCAACAGAGATCCGATAGTATATTGGCGAGAGCGTTGGGCTTCCATGAGTGTCGCCCTGGGTTCAAATCCCAGCCGGAAAGGAAATCCTAAATGCAAATATTTTTTTCTAATTTTATAATTCTTTTTTTTTTATTTTTCCCTTTTGCGAAGTCAGTCAGTCAGTCTGACAGTCAATCAGTCAAGCACTCAGTCATTCAGTCTCAGTCAGTCAGTCCAGTCAGTCAGTCACTCAGTCAGTCAGTTAGTCCTTCAGCCAGTCAGTCATTTAGTCTCAGTCAGTCAGTCATTCAGTCAGTCAGTCAGTCAGGCAGTCAGTCAGTCAGTCAGTCGGTCAGTCCTGTGCAGTCAGTTAGTCACTAAAGCAGTCAGTCAGTCTCAGTCAGTCAGTCAGTCAGTCAGTCCAGTCCAGTCTCAGTCAGTCAGTCAGTCAGTCATTCAGTCATTCAGTCAGTCAGGCAGTCAGTCAGTCGGTCAGCCTTATTCAGTCAGTCTGTCAGTCGGTCAGTCAGTCAGCCTTATTCAGTCAGTCTGTCAGTCATCCTTATTCAGTCAGTCTGTCAGTCAGTCAGTCGGTCAGTCCTGTCCAGTCAGTTAGTCAGTCAAGCAGTCAGTCAGGTAGTCAAGCAGTCAGTCAGTCAGTGTCAGTCAGTCATTAAGTCATTCAGTCAGTCAGTGAAATAGCCAGTCAGAGAGTCAAGCAGTCAGTCAGTCAGTCTCAGTCAGTCAGTTAGTCAGTCAGTCAGTCAGTCAGTCAGTCAGTCCGGTCTCAGTCAGTCAGGCAGTTAGTCAGTCAGTCTCGGTCAGTCAGTGAGTCAGTCAGTCAGTATCAGTCAGTCAGTGAGTCAGTCTGTCAGTCAGGCAGTATCACTCAGGCAGTAAGACTCCGCTCGACAGAACTCCGATAGCCTAATGGCTAGACCGCTGGTCTTCCAAGCGAGTGGCCTGGGTTCGAGTCCCAGCCGGAGCGAATATCTTCAATGTATATATTTCTTTTCTAATTTGAAAATTCTTTTTTTTTTTCAATTTCTTTCCTTTGCAATTATTGATTATTTATGTAGGGAAGAAAATTCTGAGTCAGTTTAATTTTTCGACACGAAGATTTCAAAGTGTTTAAATAAACAATTACCAAGGTGCATTTTTTGTTTTTATTATATTTAAAACTCCCACCGACAGAGCTCCCATAGACTAATGTCTAGAGTGTTAGGCTTCCAAGCGAGTGGCCCTGGGTTCGAGTCCCAGCCTGAACGAAAATCTTCAATGTATACTTTTAGTTTCTAATTTGAAATTTCTTCTTCTTTTTTTTTAATTTTTCTCTTTTGCGAATATTGATTATTTATGTAGGGAGAAAAATTCTGAGTCAGTTTAATTATTCGACCTGTAAATTTCAAAGTGTTTGAATCAATAATTACCAAGGTGCATTTTTTGTTTTTATTATATTTAAGACTTCCATCGACAGAGCTCCGATAGCCTAATGGCTAGACCGTTGGGTTCCAAGCGCGTGGTACTGGGTTCGAGTCCCGGCCGGAACGAAAATCTTCCATATATATATTTCTCTTCTAATTTGAAGATTCTTTTTTTTTTTCAATTTCTTTCTTTTGCAAATATGGATTATTTATGTAAGGAAGAAAATTCTGAGTCAGTTTAATCATTCGACCTTTAGATTTCAAAGATTTTAGATCAATAATTACTAAGGTGCATTTTTTGTTTTTATTATAATTAAGACACCGATCAACAGAGATCCGATAGTATATTGGCGAGAGCGTTGGGCTTCCATGAGTGTCGCCCTGGGTTCAAATCCCAGCCGGGAAGGAAATCTTAAATGCAAATATTTTTTTCTAATTTTATAATTCGTTTTTTTTATTTTTCCCTTTTGCGAAGTCAGTCAGTCAGTCTGACAGTCAATCAGTCAAGCACTCAGTCATTCAGTCTCAGTCAGTCAGTCCAGTCAGTCAGTCACTCAGTCAGTCAGTTAGTCCTTCAGCCAGTCAGTCAAGCAGTCAGTCATTTAGTCTCAGTCAGTCAGTCATTCAGTCAGTCAGTCAGTCAGGCAGTCAGTCAGTCAGTCAGTCGGTCAGTCCTGTGCAGTCAGTTAGTCACTAAAGCAGTCAGTCAGTCTCAGTCAGTCAGTCAGTCAGTCAGTCCAGTCCAGTCTCAGTCAGTCAGTCAGTCAGTCTCGGTCAGTCAGTCAGTCAGTCATTCAGTCAGTCAGTCAGTCAGGCAGTCAGTCAGTCGGTCAGCCTTATTCAGTCAGTCTGTCAGTCAGTCAGTCAGTCAGCCTTATTCAGTCAGTCTGTCAGTCATCCTCATTCAGTCAGTCTGTCAGTCAGTCAGTCGGTCAGTCCTGTCCAGTCAGTTAGTCAGTCAAGCAGTCAGTCAGGTAGTCAAGCAGTCAGTCAGTCATTTAGTCATTCAGTCAGTCAGTGAAATAGCCAGTCAGAGAGTCAAGCAGTCAGTCAGTCAGTCTCAGTCAGTCAGTTAGTCAGTCAGTCAGTCAGTCAGTCAGTCAGTCCAGTCTCAGTCAGTCAGGCAGTTAGTCAGTCAGTCTCGGTAAGTCAGTGAGTCAGTCAGTCAGTGAGTCAGTCTGTCAGTCAGGCAGTATCACTCAGGCAGTAAGACTCCGCTCGACAGAACTCCGATAGCCTAATGGCTAGACCGCTGGTCTTCCAAGCGAGTGGCCTGGGTTCGAGTCCCAGCCGGAGCGAATATCTTTAATGCATATATTTCTTTTCTAATTTGAAAATTCTTTTTTTTTCAATTTCTTTCCTTTGCAATTATTGATTATTTATGTAGGGAAGAAAATTCTGAGTCAGTTTAATTTTTCGACACGAAGATTTCAAAGTGTTTAAATAAACAATTACCAAGGTGCATTTTTTGTTTTTATTATATTTAAAACTCCCACCGACAGAGCTCGCATAGACTAATGGCTAGAGTGTTAGTCTTCCAAGCGAGTGGCCCTGGGTTCGAGTCCCAGCCTGAACGAAAATCTTCAATGTATACGTTTAGTTTCTAATTTGAAATTTCTTCTTCTTTTTTTTTAATTTTTCTCTTTTGCGAATATTGATTATTTATGTAGGGAGAAAAATTCTGAGTCAGTTTAATTTTTCGACACGAAGATTTCAAAGTGTTTAAATAAACAATTACCAAGGTGCATTTTTTGTTTTTATTATATTTAAAACTCCCACCGACAGAGCTCCCATAGACTAATGTCTAGAGTGTTAGGCTTCCAAGCGAGTGGCCCTGGGTTCGAGTCCCAGCCTGAACGAAAATCTTCAATGTATACTTTTAGTTTCTAATTTGAAATTTCTTCTTCTTTTTTTTTAATTTTTCTCTTTTGCGAATATTGATTATTTATGTAGGGAGAAAAATTCTGAGTCAGTTTAATTATTCGACCTGTAAATTTCAAAGTGTTTGAATCAATAATTACCAAGGTGCATTTTTTGTTTTTATTATATTTAAGACTTCCATCGACAGAGCTCCGATAGCCTAATGGCTAGACCGTTGGGTTCCAAGCGCGTGGTACTGGGTTCGAGTCCCGGCCGGAACGAAAATCTTCCATGTATATATTTCTCTTCTTATTTGAAGATTCTTTTTTTTTTTCAATTTCTTTCTTTTGCAAATATGGATTATTTATGTACGGAAGAAAATTCTGAGTCAGTTTAATCATTCGACCTTTAGATTTCAAAGATTTTAGATCAATAATTACTAAGGTGCATTTTTTGTTTTTATTATAATTAAGACACCGATCAACAGAGATCCGATAGTATATTGGCGAGAGCGTTGGGCTTCCATGAGTGTCGCCCTGGGTTCAAATCCCAGCCGGGAAGGAAATCTTAAATGCAAATATTTTTTTCTAATTTTATAATTCGTTTTTTTTATTTTTCCCTTTTGCGAAGTCAGTCAGTCAGTCTGACAGTCAATCAGTCAAGCACTCAGTCATTCAGTCTCAGTCAGTCAGTCCAGTCAGTCAGTCACTCAGTCAGTCAGTTAGTCCTTCAGCCAGTCAGTCAAGCAGTCAGTCATTTAGTCTCAGTCAGTCAGTCATTCAGTCAGTCAGTCAGTCAGGCAGTCAGTCAGTCAGTCAGTCGGTCAGTCCTGTGCAGTCAGTTAGTCACTAAAGCAGTCAGTCAGTCTCAGTCAGTCAGTCAGTCAGTCAGTCCAGTCCAGTCTCAGTCAGTCAGTCAGTCAGTCTCGGTCAGTCAGTCAGTCAGTCATTCAGTCAGTCAGTCAGTCAGGCAGTCAGTCAGTCGGTCAGCCTTATTCAGTCAGTCTGTCAGTCAGTCAGTCAGTCAGCCTTATTCAGTCAGTCTGTCAGTCATCCTCATTCAGTCAGTCTGTCAGTCAGTCAGTCGGTCAGTCCTGTCCAGTCAGTTAGTCAGTCAAGCAGTCAGTCAGGTAGTCAAGCAGTCAGTCAGTCAGTGTCAGTCAGTCATTTAGTCATTCAGTCAGTCAGTGAAATAGCCAGTCAGAGAGTCAAGCAGTCAGTCAGTCAGTCTCAGTCAGTCAGTTAGTCAGTCAGTCAGTCAGTCAGTCAGTCAGTCCAGTCTCAGTCAGTCAGGCAGTTAGTCAGTCAGTCTCGGTAAGTCAGTGAGTCAGTCAGTCAGTGAGTCAGTCTGTCAGTCAGGCAGTATCACTCAGGCAGTAAGACTCCGCTCGACAGAACTCCGATAGCCTAATGGCTAGACCGCTGGTCTTCCAAGCGAGTGGCCTGGGTTCGAGTCCCAGCCGGAGCGAATATCTTTAATGTATATATTTCTTTTCTAATTTGAAAATTCTTTTTTTTTTCAATTTCTTTCCTTTGCAATTATTGATTATTTATGTAGGGAAGAAAATTCTGAGTCAGTTTAATTTTTCGACACGAAGATTTCAAAGTGTTTAAATAAACAATTACCAAGGTGCATTTTTTGTTTTTATTATATTTAAAACTCCCACCGACAGAGCTCGCATAGACTAATGGCTAGAGTGTTAGTCTTCCAAGCGAGTGGCCCTGGGTTCGAGTCCCAGCCTGAACGAAAATCTTCAATGTATACGTTTAGTTTCTAATTTGAAATTTCTTCTTCTTTTTTTTTTAATTTTTCTCTTTTGCGAATGTTGATTATTTATGTAGGGAGAAAAATTCTGAGTCAGTTTAATTATTCGACCTGTAAATTTCAAAGTGTTTGAATCAATAATTACCAAGGTGCATTTTTTGTTTTTATTATATTTAAGACTTCCATCAACAGAGCTCCGATAGCCTAATGGCTAGACCGTTGGGTTCCTCGCGCGTGGTACTGGGTTCGAGTCCCGGCCGGAAAGGAAATCTTAAATGCAAATATTTTTTTTCTAATTTTATAATTCTTTTTTTTTTATTTTTCCCTTTTGCGAAGTCAGTCAGTCAGTCTGACAGTCAATCAGTCAAGCACTCAGTCATTCAGTCTCAGTCAGTCAGTCCAGTCAGTCAGTCACTCAGTCAGTCAGTTAGTCCTTCAGCCAGTCAGTCAAGCAGTCAGTCATTTAGTCTCAGTCAGTCAGTCATTCAGTCAGTCAGTCAGTCAGGCAGTCAGTCAGTCAGTCAGTCGGTCAGTCCTGTGCAGTCAGTTAGTCACTAAAGCAGTCAGTCAGTCTCAGTCAGTCAGTCAGTCAGTCAGTCCAGTCCAGTCTCAGTCAGTCAGTCTCGGTCAGTCAGTCAGTCAGTCATTCAGTCAGTCAGTCAGTCATTCAGTCAGTCAGTCAGTGAGGCAGTCAGTCAGTCAGTCAGCCTTATTCAGTCAGTCTGTCAGTCATCCTTATTCAGTCAGTCTGTCAGTCAGTCAGTCGGTCAGTCAGTTAGTCAGTCAAGCAGTCAGTCAGGTAGTCAAGCAGTCAGTCAGTCAGTGTCAGACAGTCATTTAGTCATTCAGTCAGTCAGTGAAATAGCCAGTCAGAGAGTCAAGCAGTCAGTCAGTCAGTCTCAGTCAGTCTGTTAGTCAGTCAGTCAGTCAGTCAGTCAGTCAGTCCAGTCTCAGTCAGTCAGGCAGTTAGTCAGTCAGTCTCGGTCAGTCAGTGAGTCAGTCAGTCAGTATCAGTCAGTCAGTGAGTCAGTCTGTCAGTCAGGCAGTATCAGTCAGGCAGTAAGACTCCGCGCGACAGAACTCCGATAGCCTAATGGCTAGACCGCTGGTCTTCCAAGCGAGTGGCCTGGGTTCGAGTCCCAGCCGGAGCGAATATCTTTAATGTATATATTTCTTTTCTAATTTGAAAATTCTTTTTTTTTTCAATTTCTTTCCTTTGCAATTATTGATTATTTATGTAGGGAAGAAAATTCTGAGTCAGTTTAATTTTTCGACACGAAGAT
This sequence comes from Uloborus diversus, assembly GCF_026930045.1. Classification (NCBI taxonomy): domain Eukaryota; kingdom Metazoa; phylum Arthropoda; class Arachnida; order Araneae; family Uloboridae; genus Uloborus; species Uloborus diversus. Next base: position 88,344 of record NW_026558892.1, on the reverse strand, counting down.
TTCAAAGTGTTTAAATAAACAATTACCAAGGTGCATTTTTTGTTTTTGTTATATTTAAAACTCCCACCGACAGAGCTCCCATAGACTAATGGCTAGAGTGTTAGGCTTCCAAGCGAGTGGCCCTGGGTTCGAGTCCCAGCCTGAACGAAAATCTTCAATGTATACTTTTAGTTTCTAATTTGAAATTTCTTCTTCTTTTTTTTTAATTTTTCTCTTTTGCGAATATTGATTATTTATGTAGGGAGAAAAATTCTGAGTCAGTTTAATTATTCGACCTGTAAATTTCAAAGTGTTTGAATCAATAATTACCAAGGTGCATTTTTTGTTTTTATTATATTTAAGACTTCCATCGACAGAGCTCCGATAGCCTAATGGCTAGACCGTTGGATTCCTAGCGCGTGGTACTGGGTTCGAGTCCCGGCCGGAAAGGAAATCTTAAATGCAAATACTTTTTTCTAATTTTATAATTCTTTTTTTTTTATTTTTCCCTTTTGAGAAGTCAGTCAGTCAGTCTGACAGTCAATCAGTCAAGCACTCAGTCATTCAGTCTCAGTCAGTCAGTCCAGTCAGTCAGTCACTCAGTCAGTCAGTTAGTCCTTCAGCCAGTCAGTCAAGCAGTCAGTCATTTAGTCTCAGTCAGTCACTCATTCAGTCAGTCAGTCAGTCAGGCAGTCAGTCAGTCAGTCAGTCGGTCAGTCCTGTGCAGTCAGTTAGTCACTAAAGCAGTCAGTCAGTCTCAGTCAGTCAGTCAGTCCAGTCCAGTCTCAGTCAGTCAGTCAGTCAGTCAGTCAGTCATTCAGTCAGTCAGTCAGTCAGGCAGTCAGTCAGTCGGTCAGCCTTATTCAGTCAGTCTGTCAGTCAGCCTTATTCAGTCAATCTGTCAGTCATCCTTATTCAGTCAGTCTGTCAGTCAGTCAGTCGGTCAGTCCTGTCCAGGCAGTTAGTCAGTCAAGCAGTCAGTCAGGTATTCAAGCAGTCAGTCAGTCAGTGTCAGTCAGTCATTTAGTCATTCAGTCAGTCAGTGAAATAGCCAGTCAGAGAGTCAAGCAGTCAGTCAGTCAGTCTCAGTCAGTAAGTTAGTCAGTCAGTCAGTCAGTCAGTCAGTCAGTCAGTCCAGTCTCAGTCAGTCAGGCAGTTAGTCAGTCAGTCTCGGTCAGTCAGTGAGTCAGTCAGTCAGTATCAGTCAGTCAGTGAGTCAGTCTGTCAGTCAGGCAGTATCAGTCAGGCAGTAAGACTCCGCTCGACAGAACTCCGATAGCCTAATGGCTAGACCGCTGGTCTTCCAAGCGAGTGGCCTGGGTTCGAGTCCCAGCCGGAGCGAATATCTTCAATGTATATATTTCTTTTCTAATTTGAAAATTCTTTTTTTTTTCAATTTCTTTCCTTTGCAATTATTGATTATTTATGTAGGGAAGAAAATTCTGAGTCAGTTTAATTTTTCGACACGAAGATTTCAAAGTGTTTAAATAAACAATTACCAAGGTGCATTTTTTGTTTTTATTATATTTAAAACTCCCACCGACAGAGCTCCCATAGACTAATGGCTAGAGTGTTAGGCTTCCAAGCGAGTGGCCTTGGGATCGAGTCCCAGCCTGAACGAAAATCTTCAATGTATACTTTTAGTTTCTAATTTGAAATTTCTTCTTCTTTTTTTTTTAATTTTTCTCTTTTGCGAATATTGATTATTTATGTAGGGAGAAAAATTCTGAGTCAGTTTAATTATTCGACCTGTAAATTTCAAAGTGTTTGAATCAATAATTACCAAGGTGCATTTTTTGTTTTTATTATATTTAAGACTTCCATCGACAGAGCTCCGATAGCCTAATGGCTAGACCGTTGGGTTCCTAGCGCGTGGTACTGGGTTCGAGTCCCGGCCGGAAAGGAAATCTTAAATGCAAATATTTTTTTCTAATTTTATAATTCTTTTTTTTTTATTTTTCCCTTTTGCGAAGTCAGTCAGTCAGTCTGACAATCAATCAGTCAAGCACTCAGTCATTCAGTCTCAGTCAGTCAGTCCAGTCAGTCAGTCACTCAGTCAGTCAGTTAGTCCTTCAGCCAGTCAGTCAAGCAGTCAGTCATTTAGTCTCAGTCAGTCAGTCATTCAGTCAGTCAGTCAGTCAGGCAGTCAGTCAGTCAGTCAGTCGGTCAGTCCTGCGCAGTCAGTTAGTCACTAAAGCAGTCAGTCAGTCTCAGTCAGTCAGTCAGTCAGTCAGTCCAGTCCAGTCTCAGTCAGTCAGTCAGTCAGTCTCGGTCAGTCAGTCAGTCAGTCATTCAGTCAGTCAGTCAGTCAGGCAGTCAGTCAGTCGGTCAGCCTTATTCAGTCAGTCTGTCAGTCAGTCAGTCAGTCAGCCTTATTCAGTCAGTCTGTCAGTCATCCTTATTCAGTCAGTCTGTCAGTCAGTCAGTCGGTCAGTCCTGTCCAGTCAGTTAGTCAGTCAAGCAGTCAGTCAGGTAGTCAAGCAGTCAGTCAGTCAGTGTCAGTCAGTCATTTAGTCATTCAGTCAGTCAGTGAAATAGCCAGTCAGAGAGTCAAGCAGTCAGTCCGTCAGTCTCAGTCAGTCAGTTAGTCAGTCAGTCAGTCAGTCAGTCAGTCAGTCAGTCCAGTCTCAGTCAGTCAGGCAGATAGTCAGTCAGTCTCGGTCAGTCAGTGAGTCAGTCAGTCAGTATCAGTCAGTCAGTGAGTCAGTCTGTCAGTCAGGCAGTATCAGTCAGGCAGTAAGACTCCGCTCGACAGAACTCCGATAGCCTAATGGCTAGACCGCTGGTCTTCCAAGCGAGTGGCCTGGGTTCGAATCCCAGCCGGAGGGAATATCTTCAATGGATATATTTCTTTTCTAATTTGAAAATTCTTTTTTTTTTTCAATTTCTTTCCTTTGCAATTATTGATTATTTATGTAGGGAAGAAAATTCTGAGTCAGTTTAATTTTTCGACACGAAGATTTCAAAGTGTTTAAATAAACAATTACCAAGGTGCATTTTTTGTTTTTATTATATTTAAAACTCCCACCGACAGAGCTCCCATCGACTAATGGCTAGAGTGTTAGGCTTCCAAGCGAGTGGCCCTGGGTTCGAGTCCCAGCCTGAACGAAAATCTTCAATGTATACTTTTAGTTTCTAATTTGAAATTTCTTCTTCTTTTTTTTTAATTTTTCTCTTTTGCGAATATTGATTATTTATGTAGGGAGAAAAATTCTGAGTCAGTTTAATTATTCGACCTGTAAATTTCAAAGTGTTTGAATCAATAATTACCAAGGTGCATTTTTTGTTTTTATTATATTTAAGACTTCCATCGACAGAGCTCCGATAGCCTAATGGCTAGACCGTTGGGTTCCAAGCGCGTGGTGCTGGGTTCGAGTCCCGGCCGGAAAGGAAATCTTAAATGCAAATATTTTTTTCTAATTTTATAATTCTTTTTTTTTATTTTTCCCTTTTGCGAAGACAGTCAGTCAGTCTGACAGTCAATCAGTCAAGCACTCAGTCATTCAGTCTCAGTCAGTCAGTCCAGTCAGTCAGTCACTCAGTCAGTCAGTTAGTCCTTCAGCCAGTCAGTCAAGCAGTCAGTCATTTAGTCTCAGTCAGTCAGTCATTCAGTCAGTCAGTCAGTCAGGCAGTCAGTCAGTCAGTCAGTCGGTCAGTCCTGTGCAGTCAGTTAGTCACTAAAGCAGTCAGTCAGTCTCAGTCAGTCAGTCAGTCAGTCAGTCCAGTCCAGTCTCAGTCAGTCAGTCAGTCAGTCTCGGTCAGTCAGTCAGTCAGTCATTCAGTCAGTCAGTCAGTCAGCCTTATTCAGTCAGTCTGTCAGTCATCCTTATTCAGTCAGTCTGTCAGTCAGTCAGTCGGTCAGTCCTGTCCAGTCAGTTAGTCAGTCAAGCACTCAGTCAGGTAGTCAAGCAGTCAGTCAGTCAGTGTCAGTCAGTCATTTAGTCATTCAGTCAGTCAGTGAAATAGCCAGTCAGAGAGTCAAGCAGACAGTCAGTCAGTCTCAGTCAGTCTGTTAGTCAGTCAGTCAGTCAGTCAGTCAGTCAGTCCAGTCTCAGTCAGTCAGGCAGTTAGTCAGTCAGTCTCGGTCAGTCAGTGAGTCAGTCAGTCAGTATCAGTCACTCAGTGAGTCAGTCTGTCAGTCAGGCAGTATCAGTCAGGCAGTAAGACTCCGCTCGACAGAACTCCGATAGCCTAATGGCTAGACCGCTGGTCTTCCAAGCGAGTGGCCTGGGTTCGAGTCCCAGCCGGAGGGAATATCTTCAATGGATATATTTCTTTTCTAATTTGAAAATTCTTTTTTTTTTCAATTTCTTTCCTTTGCAATTATTGATTATTTATGTAGGGAAGAAAATTCTGAGTCAGTTTAATTTTTCGACACGAAGATTTCAAAGTGTTTAAATAAACAATTACCAAGGTGCATTTTTTGTTTTTATTATATTTAAAACTCCCACCGACAGAGCTCCCATCGACTAATGGCTAGAGTGTTAGGCTTCCAAGCGAGTGGCCCTGGGTTCGAGTCCCAGCCTGAACGAAAATCTTCAATGTATACTTTTAGTTTCTAATTTGAAATTTCTTCTTCTTTTTTTTTAATTTTTCTCTTTTGCGAATATTGATTATTTATGTAGGGAGAAAAATTCTGAGTCAGTTTAATTATTCGACCTGTAAATTTCAAAGTGTTTGAATCAATAATTACCAAGGTGCATTTTTTGTTTTTATTATATTTAAGACTTCCATCGACAGAGCTCCGATAGCCTAATGGCTAGACCGTTGGGTTCCAAGCGCGTGGTGCTGGGTTCGAGTCCCGGCCGGAAAGGAAATCTTAAATGCAAATATTTTTTTCTAATTTTATAATTCTTTTTTTTTATTTTTCCCTTTTGCGAAGACAGTCAGTCAGTCTGACAGTCAATCAGTCAAGCACTCAGTCATTCAGTCTCAGTCAGTCAGTCCAGTCAGTCAGTCACTCAGTCAGTCAGTTAGTCCTTCAGCCAGTCAGTCAAGCAGTCAGTCATTTAGTCTCAGTCAGTCAGTCATTCAGTCAGTCAGTCAGTCAGGCAGTCAGTCAGTCAGTCAGTCGGTCAGTCCTGTGCAGTCAGTTAGTCACTAAAGCAGTCAGTCAGTCTCAGTCAGTCAGTCAGTCAGTCAGTCCAGTCCAGTCTCAGTCAGTCAGTCAGTCAGTCTCGGTCAGTCAGTCAGTCAGTCATTCAGTCAGTCAGTCAGTCAGCCTTATTCAGTCAGTCTGTCAGTCATCCTTATTCAGTCAGTCTGTCAGTCAGTCAGTCGGTCAGTCCTGTCCAGTCAGTTAGTCAGTCAAGCACTCAGTCAGGTAGTCAAGCAGTCAGTCAGTCAGTGTCAGTCAGTCATTTAGTCATTCAGTCAGTCAGTGAAATAGCCAGTCAGAGAGTCAAGCAGACAGTCAGTCAGTCTCAGTCAGTCTGTTAGTCAGTCAGTCAGTCAGTCAGTCAGTCAGTCCAGTCTCAGTCAGTCAGGCAGTTAGTCAGTCAGTCTCGGTCAGTCAGTGAGTCAGTCAGTCAGTATCAGTCAGTCAGTGAGTCAGTCTGTCAGTCAGGCAGTATCAGTCAGGCAGTAAGACTCCGCTCGACAGAACTCCGATAGCCTAATGGCTAGACCGCTGGTCTTCCAAGCGAGTGGCCTGGGTTCGAGTCCCAGCCGGAGCGAATATCTTCAATGTATATATTTCTTTTCTAATTTGAAAATTCTTTTTTTTTTCAATTTCTTTCCTTTGCAATTATTGATTATTTATGTAGGGAAGAAAATTCTGAGTCAGTTTAATTTTTCGACACGAAGATTTCAAAGTGTTTAAATAAACAATTACCAAGGTGCATTTTTTGTTTTTGTTATATTTAAAACTCCCACCGACAGAGCTCCCATAGACTAATGGCTAGAGTGTTAGGCTTCTAAGCGAGTGGCCCTGGGTTCGAGTCCCAGCCTGAACGAAAATCTTCAATGTATACTTTTAGTTTCTAATTTGAAATTTCTTCTTCTTTTTTTTAAATATTTCTCTTTTGCGAATATTGATTATTTATGTAGGGAGAAAAATTCTGAGTCAGTTTAATTATTCGACCTGTAAATTTCAAAGTGTTTGAATCAATAATTACCAAGGTGCATTTTTTGTTTTTATTATATTTAAGACTTCCATCGACAGAGCTCCGATAGCCTAATGGCTAGACCGTTGGGTTCCTAGCGCGTGGTACTGGGTTCGAGTCCCGGCCGGAAAGAAAATCTTAAATGCAAATATTTTTTTCTAATTTTATAATTCTTTTTTTTTTATTTTTCCCTTTTGCGAAGTCAGTCAGTCAGTCTGACAGTCAATCAGTCAAGCACTCAGTCATTCAGTCTCAGTCAGTCAGTCCAGTCAGTCAGTCACTCAGTCAGTCAGTTAGTCCTTCAGCCAGTCAGTCAAGCAGTCAGTCATTTAGTCTCAGTCAGTCACTCATTCAGTCAGTCAGTCAGTCAGGCAGTCAGTCAGTCAGTCAGTCGGTCAGTCCTGTGCAGTCAGTTAGTCACTAAAGCAGTCAGTCAGTCTCAGTCAGTCAGTCAGTCCAGTCCAGTCTCAGTCAGTCAGTCAGTCAGTCAGTCAGTCATTCAGTCAGTCAGTCAGTCAGGCAGTCAGTCAGTCGGTCAGCCTTATTCAGTCAGTCTGTCAGTCAGTCAGTCAGTCAGCCTTATTCAGTCAGTCTGTCAGTCATCCTTATTCAGTCAGTCTGTCAGTCAGTCAGTCGGTCAGTCCTGTCCAGGCAGTTAGTCAGTCAAGCAGTCAGTCAGGTATTCAAGCAGTCAGTCAGTCAGTCATTTAGTCATTCAGTCAGTCAGTGAAATAGCCAGTCAGAGAGTCAAGCAGTCAGTCAGTCAGTCTCAGTCAGTAAGTTAGTCAGTCAGTCAGTCAGTCAGTCAGTCCAGTCTCAGTCAGTCAGGCAGTTAGTCAGTCAGTCTCGGTCAGTCAGTGAGTCAGTCAGTCAGTATCAGTCAGTCAGTGAGTCAGTCTGTCAGTCAGGCAGTATCAGTCAGGCAGTAAGACTCCGCTCGACAGAACTCCGATAGCCTAAAGGCTAGACCGCTGGTCTTCCAAGCGAGTGGCCTGGGTTCGAGTCCCAGCCGGAGCGAATATCTTCAATGTATATATTTCATTTCTAATTTGAAAATTCTTTTTTTTTTCAATTTCTTTCCTTTGCAATTATTGATTATTTATGTAGGGAAGAAAATTCTGAGTCAGTTTAATTTTTCGACACGAAGATTTCAAAGTGTTTAAATAAACAATTACCAAGGTGCATTTTTTGTTTTTATTATATTTAAAACTCCCACCGACAGAGCTCCCATAGACTAATGGCTAGAGTGTTAGGTTTCCAAGCGAGTGGCCTTGGGATCGAGTCCCAGCCTGAACGAAAATCTTCAATGTATACTTTTAGTTTCTACTTTGAAATTTCTTCTTCTTTTTTTTTTTAATTTTTCTCTTTTGCGAATATTGATTATTTATGTAGGGAGAAAAATTCTGAGTCAGTTTAATTATTCGACCTGTAAATTTCAAAGTGTTTGAATCAATAATTACCAAGGTGCATTTTTTGTTTTTATTATATTTAAGACTTCCATCGACAGAGCTCCGATAGCCTAATGGCTAGACCGTTGGGTTCCTAGCGCGTGGTACTGGGTTCGAGTCCCGGCCGGAAAGGAAATCTTAAATGCAAATATTTTTTTCTAATTTTATAATTCTTTTTTTTTATTTTTCCCTTTTGCGAAGTCAGTCAGTCAGTCTGACAGTCAATCAGTCAAGCACTCAGTCATTCAGTCTCAGTCAGTCAGTCCAGTCAGTCAGTCACTCAGTCAGTCAGTTAGTCCTTCAGCCAGTCAGTCAAGCAGTCAGTCATTTAGTCTCAGTCAGTCAGTCATTCAGTCAGTCAGTCAGTCAGGCAGTCAGTCAGTCAGTCAGTCGGTCAGTCCTGTGCAGTCAGTTAGTCACTAAAGCAGTCAGTCAGTCTCAGTCAGTCAGTCAGTCAGTCAGTCCAGTCCAGTCTCAGTCAGTCAGTCAGTCAGTCTCGGTCAGTCAGTCAGTCAGTCATTCAGTCAGTCAGTCAGTCAGGCAGTCAGTCAGTCGGTCAGCCTTATTCAGTCAGTCTGTCAGTCAGTCAGTCAGTCAGCCTTATTCAGTCAGTCTGTCAGTCATCCTTATTCAGTCAGTCTGTCAGTCAGTCAGTCGGTCAGTCCTGTCCAGTCAGTTAGTCAGTCAAGCAGTCAGTCAGGTAGTCAAGCAGTCAGTCAGTCAGTGTCAGTCAGTCATTTAGTCATTCAGTCAGTCAGTGAAATAGCCAGTCAGAGAGTCAAGCAGTCAGTCCGTCAGTCTCAGTCAGTCAGTTAGTCAGTCAGTCAGTCAGTCAGTCAGTCAGTCCAGTCTCAGTCAGTCAGGCAGTTAGTCAGTCAGTCTCGGTCAGTCAGTGAGTCAGTCAGTCAGTATCAGTCAGTCAGTGAGTCAGTCTGTCAGTCAGGCAGTATCAGTCAGGCAGTAAGACTCCGCTCGACAGAACTCCGATAGCCTAATGGCTAGACCGCTGGTCTTCCAAGCGAGTGGCCTGGGTTCGAGTCCCAGCCGGAGGGAATATCTTCAATGTATATATTTCTTTTCTAATTTGAAAATTCTTTTTTTTTTCAATTTCTTTCCTTTGCAATTATTGATTATTTATGTAGGGAAGAAAATTCTGAGTCAGTTTAATTTTTCGACACGAAGATTTCAAAGTGTTTAAATAAACAATTACCAAGGTGCATTTTTTGTTTTTATTATATTTAAAACTCCCACCGACAGAGCTCCCATCGACTAATGGCTAGAGTGTTAGGCTTCCAAGCGGGTGGCCCTGGGTTCGAGTCCCAGCCTGAACGAAAATCTTCAATGTATACTTTTAGTTTCTAATTTGAAATTTCTTCTTCTTTTTTTTTAATTTTTCTCTTTTGCGAATATTGATTATTTATGTAGGGAGAAAAATTCTGAGTCAGTTTAATTATTCGACCTGTAAATTTCAAAGTGTTTGAATCAATAATTACCAAGGTGCATTTTTTGTTTTTATTATATTTAAGACTTCCATCGACAGAGCTCCGATAGCCTAATGGCTAGACCGTTGGGTTCCAAGCGCGTGGTGCTGGGTTCAAGTCCCGGCCGGAACGAAAATCTTCCATGTATATATTTCTCTTCTAATTTGAAGATTCTTTTTTTTTTTCAATTTCTTTCTTTTGCAAATATGGATTATTTATGTACGGAAGAAAATTCTGAGTCAGTTTAATCATTCGACCTTTTGATTTCAAAGATTTTAGATCAATAATTGCTAAGGTGCATTTTTTGTTTTTATTATAATTAAGACACCGATCAACAGAGATCCGATAGTATATTGGCGAGAGCGTTGGGCTTCCATGAGTGTCGCCCTGGGTTCAAATCCCAGCCGGAAAGGAAATCCTAAATGCAAATATTTTTTTATAATTCTTTTTTTTTTTTTTTCCCCTTTTGCGAAGTCAGTCAGTCAGTCTGACAGTCAATCAGTCAAGCACTCAGTCATTCAGTCTCAGTCAGTCAGTCCAGTCAGTCAGTCACTCAGTCAGTCAGTTAGTCCTTCAGCCAGTCAGTCATTTAGTCTCAGTCAGTCAGTCATTCAGTCAGTCAGTCAGTCAGGCAGTCAGTCAGTCAGTCAGTCGGTCAGTCCTGTGCAGTCAGTTAGTCACTAAAGCAGTCAGTCAGTCTCAGTCAGTCAGTCAGTCAGTCAGTCCAGTCCAGTCTCAGTCAGTCAGTCAGTCAGTCAGTCAGTCATTCAGTCATTCAGTCAGTCAGGCAGTCAGTCAGTCGGTCAGCCTTATTCAGTCAGTCTGTCAGTCAGTCAGTCAGTCAGCCTTATTCAGTCAGTCTGTCAGTCATCCTTATTCAGTCAGTCTGTCAGTCAGTCAGTCGGTCAGTCCTGTCCAGTCAGTTAGTCAGTCAAGCAGTCAGTCAGGTAGTCAAGCAGTCAGTCAGTCAGTGTCAGTCAGTCATTAAGTCATTCAGTCAGTCAGTGAAATAGCCAGTCAGAGAGTCAAGCAGTCAGTCAGTCAGTCTCAGTCAGTCAGTTAGTCAGTCAGTCAGTCAGTCAGTCAGTCAGTCCGGTCTCAGTCAGTCAGGCAGTTAGTCAGTCAGTCTCGGTCAGTCAGTGAGTCAGTCAGTCAGTATCAGTCAGTCAGTGAGTCAGTCTGTCAGTCAGGCAGTATCACTCTGGCAGTAAGACTCCGCTCGACAGAACTCCGATAGCCTAATGGCTAGACCGCTGGTCTTCCAAGCGAGTGGCCTGGGTTCGAGTCCCAGCCGGAGCGAATATCTTCAATGTATATATTTCTTTTCTAATTTGAAAATTCTTTTTTTTTTCAATTTCTTTCCTTTGCAATTATTGATTATTTATGTAGGGAAGAAAATTCTGAGTCAGTTTAATTTTTCGACACGAAGATTTCAAAGTGTTTAAATAAACAATTACCAAGGTGCATTTTTTGTTTTTATTATATTTAAAACTCCCACCGACAGAGCTCCCATAGACTAATGGCTAGAGTGTTAGGCTTCCAAGCGAGTGGCCCTGGGTTCGAGTCCCAGCCTGAACGAAAATCTTCAATGTATACTTTTAGTTTCTAATTTGAAATTTCTTCTTCTTTTTTTTTAATTTTTCTCTTTTGCGAATATTGATTATTTATGTAGGGAGAAAAATTCTGAGTCAGTTTAATTATTCGACCTGTAAATTTCAAAGTGTTTGAATCAATAATTACCAAGGTGCATTTTTTGTTTTTATTATATTTAAGACTTCCATCGACAGAGCTCCGATAGCCTAATGGCTAGACCGTTGGGTTCCAAGCGCGTGGTACTGGGTTCGACTCCCGGCCGGAACGAAAATCTTCCATGTATATATTTCTCTTCTAATTTGAAGATTCTTTTTTTTTTTTCAATTTCTTTCTTTTGCAAATATGGATTATTTATGTACGGAAGAAAATTCTGAGTCAGTTTAATCATTCGACCTTTAGATTTCAAAGATTTTAGATCAATAATTACTAAGGTGCATTTTTTGTTTTTATTATAATTAAGACACCGATCAACAGAGATCCGATAGTATATTGGCGAGAGCGTTGGGCTTCCATGAGTGTCGCCCTGGGTTCAAATCCCAGCCGGGAAGGAAATCTTAAATGCAAATATTTTTTTCTAATTTTATAATTCGTATTTTTTATTTTTCCCTTTTGCGAAGTCAGTCAGTCAGTCTGACAGTCAATCAGTCAAGCACTCAGTCATTCAGTCTCAGTCAGTCAGTCCAGTCAGTCAGTCACTCAGTCAGTCAGTTAGTCCTTCAGCCAGTCAGTCAAGCAGTCAGTCATTTAGTCTCAGTCAGTCAGTCATTCAGTCAGTCAGTCAGTCAGGCAGTCAGTCAGTCAGTCAGTCGGTCAGTCCTGTGCAGTCAGTTAGTCACTAAAGCAGTCAGTCAGTCTCAGTCAGTCAGTCAGTCAGTCAGTCCAGTCCAGTCTCAGTCAGTCAGTCAGTCAGTCTCGGTCAGTCAGTCAGTCAGTCATTCAGTCAGTCAGTCAGTCAGGCAGTCAGTCAGTCGGTCAGCCTTATTCAGTCAATCTGTCAGTCAGTCAGTCAGTCAGCCTTATTCAGTCAGTCTGTCAGTCATCCTTATTCAGTCAGTCTGTCAGTCAGTCAGTCGGTCAGTCAGTTAGTCAGTCAAGCAGTCAGTCAGGTAGTCAAGCAGTCAGTCAGTCAGTGTCAGTCAGTCATTTAGTCATTCAGTCAGTCAGTGAAATAGCCAGTCAGAGAGTCAAGCAGTCAGTCAGTCAGTCTCAGTCAGTCTGTTAGTCAGTCAGTCAGTCAGTCAGTCAGTCAGTCAGTCCAGTCTCAGTCAGTCAGGCAGTTAGTCAGTCAGTCTCGGTCAGTCAGTGAGTCAGTCAGTCAGTATCAGTCAGTCAGTGAGTCAGTCTGTCAGTCAGGCAGTATCAGTCAGGCAGTAAGACTCCGCGCGACAGAACTCCGATAGCCTAATGGCTAGACCGCTGGTCTTCCAAGCGAGTGGCCTGGGTTCGAGTCCCAGCCGGAGCGAATATCTTCAATGTATATATTTCTTTTCTAATTTGAAAATTCTTTTTTTTTTCAATTTCTTTCCTTTGAAATTATTGATTATTTATGTAGGGAAGAAAATTCTGAGTCAGTTTAATTTTTCGACACGAAGATTTCAAAGTGTTTAAATAAACAATTACCAAGGTGCATTTTTTGTTTTTGTTATATTTAAAACTCCCACCGACAGAGCTCCCATAGACTAATGGCTAGAGTGTTAGGCTTCCAAGCGAGTGGCCCTGGGTTCGAGTCCCAGCCTGAACGAAAATCTTCAATGTATACTTTTAGTTTCTAATTTGAAATTTCTTCTTCTTTTTTTTTAATTTTTCTCTTTTGCGAATATTGATTATTTATGTAGGGAGAAAAATTCTGAGTCAGTTTAATTATTCGACCTGTAAATTTCAAAGTGTTTGAATCAATAATTACCAAGGTGCATTTTTTGTTTTTATTATATTTAAGACTTCCATCGACAGAGCTCCGATAGCCTAATGGCTAGACCGTTGGGTTCCTAGCGCGTGGTACTGGGTTCGAGTCCCGGCCGGAAAGGAAATCTTAAATGCAAATACTTTTTTCTAATTTTATAATTCTTTTTTTTTTATTTTTCCCTTTTGCGAAGTCAGTCAGTCAGTCTGACAGTCAATCAGTCAAGCACTCAGTCATTCAGTCTCAGTCAGTCAGTCCAGTCAGTCAGTCACTCAGTCAGTCAGTTAGTCCTTCAGCCAGTCAGTCAAGCAGTCAGTCATTTAGTCTCAGTCAGTCAGTCATTCAGTCAGTCAGTCAGTCAGGCAGTCAGTCAGTCAGTCAGTCGGTCAGTCCTGTGCAGTCAGTTAGTCACTAAAGCAGTCAGTCAGTCTCAGTCAGTCAGTCAGTCAGTCAGTCCAGTCCAGTCTCAGTCAGTCAGTCAGTCAGTCTCGGTCAGTCAGTCAGTCAGTCATTCAGTCAGTCAGTCAGTCAGGCAGTCAGTCAGTCGGTCAGCCTTATTCAGTCAGTCTGTCAGTCAGTCAGTCAGTCAGCCTTATTCAGTCAGTCTGTCAGTCATCCTTATTCAGTCAGTCTGTCAGTCAGTCAGTCGGTCAGTCCTGTCCAGTCAGTTAGTCAGTCAAGCAGTCAGTCAGGTAGTCAAGCAGTCAGTCAGTCAGTGTCAGTCAGTCATTTAGTCATTCAGTCAGTCAGTGACATAGCCAGTCAGAGAGTCAAGCAGTCAGTCAGTCAGTCTCAGTCAGTCAGTCAGTCAGTCAGTCAGTCAGTCAGTCAGTCAGTCCAGTCTCAGTCAGTCAGTCAGTCCAGTCTCAGTCAGTCAGGCAGTTAGTCAGTCAGTCTCGGTCAGTCAGTGAGTCAGTCAGTCAGTATCAGTCAGTCAGTGAGTCAGTCTGTCAGTCAGGCAGTATCAGTCAGGCAGTAAGACTCCGCTCGATAGAACTCCGATAGCCTAATGGCTAGACCGCTGGTCTTCCAAGCGAGTGGCCTGGGTTCGAGTCCCAGCCGGAGCGAATATCTTCAATGTATATATTTCTTTTCTAATTTGAAAATTCTTTTTTTTTTTTCAATTTCTTTCCTTTGCAATTATTGATTATTTATGTAGGGAAGAAAATTCTGAGTCAGTTTAATTTTTCGACACGAAGATTTCAAAGTGTTTAAATAAACAATTACCAAGGTGCATTTTTTGTTTTTATTATATTTAAAACTCCCACCGACAGAGCTCCCATAGACTAATGGCTAGAGTGTTAGGCTTCCAAGCGAGTGGCCCTGGGTTCGAGTCCCAGCCTGAACGAAAATCTTCAATGTATACTTTTAGTTTCTAATTTGAAATTTCTTCTTCTTTTTTTTTAATTTTTCTCTTTTGCGAATATTGATTATTTATGTAGGGAGAAAAATTCTGAGTCAGTTTAATTATTCGACCTGTAAATTTCAAAGTGTTTGAATCAATAATTACCAAGGTGCATTTTTTGTTTTTATTATATTTAAGACTTCCATCGACAGAGCTCCAATAGCCTAATGGCTAGACCGTTGGGTTCCAAGCGCGTGGTACTGGGTTCGAGTCCCGGCCGGAACGAAAATCTTCCATGTATATATTTCTCTTCTAATTTGAAGATTCTTTTTTTTTTCAATTTCTTTCTTTTGCAAATATGGATTATTTATGTACGGAAGAAAATTCTGAGTCAGTTTAATCATTCGACCTTTAGATTTCAAAGATTTTAGATCAATAATTGCTAAGGTGCATTTTTTGTTTTTATTATAATTAAGACACCGATCAACAGAGATCCGATAGTATATTGGCGAGAGCGTTGGGCTTCCATGAGTGTCGCCCTGGGTTCAAATCCTAGCCGGAAAGGAAATCCTAAATGCAAATATTTTTTTCTAATTTTATAATTCTTTTTTTTTTATTTTTCCCTTTTGCGAAGTCAGTCAGTCAGTCTGACAGTCAATCAGTCAAGCACTCAGTCATTCAGTCTCAGTCAGTCAGTCCAGTCAGTCAGTCACTCAGTCAGTCAGTTAGTCCTTCAGCCAGTCAGTCATTTAGTCTCAGTCAGTCAGTCATTCAGTCAGTCAGTCAGTCAGGCAGTCAGTCAGTCAGTCAGGCAGTCAGTCCTGTGCAGTCAGTTAGTCACTAAAGCAGTCAGTCAGTCTCAGTCAGTCAGTCAGTCAGTCAGTCCAGTCCAGTCTCAGTCAGTCAGTCAGTCAGTCAGTCAGTCATTCAGTCATTCAGTCAGTCAGGCAGTCAGTCAGTCGGTCAGCCTTATTCAGTCAGTCTGTCAGTCAGTCAGTCAGTCAGCCTTATTCAGTCAGTCTGTCAGTCATCCTTATTCTGTCAGTCTGTCAGTCAGTCAGTCGGTCAGTCCTGTCCAGTCAGTTAGTCAGTCAAGCAGTCAGTCAGGTAGTCAAGCAGTCAGTCAGTCAGTGTCAGTCAGTCATTAAGTCATTCAGTCAGTCAGTGAAATAGCCAGTCAGAGAGTCAAGCAGTCAGTCAGTCAGTCTCAGTCAGTCAGTTAGTCAGTCAGTCAGTCAGTCAGTCAGTCAGTCCGGTCTCAGTCAGTCAGGCAGTTAGTCAGTCAGTCTCGGTCAGTCAGTGAGTCAGTCAGTCAGTATCAGTCAGTCAGTGAGTCAGTCTGTCAGTCAGGCAGTATCACTCAGGCAGTAAGACTCCGCTCGACAGAACTCCGATAGCCTAATGGCTAGACCGCTGGTCTTCCAAGCGAGTGGCCTGGGTTCGAGTCCCAGCCGGAGCGAATATCTTCAATGTATATATTTCTTTTCTAATTTGAAAATTCTTTTTTTTTTCAATTTCTTTCCTTTGCAATTATTGATTATTTATGTAGGGAAGAAAATTCTGAGTCAGTTTAATTTTTCGACAAAAAAGATTTCAAAGTGTTTAAATAAACAATTACCAAGGTGCATTTTTTGTTTTTATTATATTTAAAACTCCCACCGACAGAGCTCCCATAGACTAATGGCTAGAGTGTTAGGCTTCCAAGCGAGTGGCCCTGGGTTCGAGTCCCAGCCTGAACGAAAATCTTCAATGTATACTTTTAGTTTCTAATTTGAAATTTCTTCTTCTTTTTTTTTAATTTTTCTCTTTTGCGAATATTGATTATTTATGTAGGGAGAAATATTCTGAGTCAGTTTAATTATTCGACCTGTAAATTTCAAAGTGTTTGAATCAATAATTACCAAGGTGCATTTTTTGTTTTTATTATATTTAAGACTTCCATCGACAGAGCTCCGATAGCCTAATGGCTAGACCGTTGGGTTCCTAGCGCGTGGTACTGGGTTCGAGTCCCGGCCGGAAAGGAAATCTTAAATGCAAATATTTTTTTCTAATTTTATAATTCTTTTTTTTTATTTTTCCCTTTTGCGAAGTCAGTCAGTCAGTCTGACAGTCAATCAGTCAAGCACTCAGTCATTCAGTCTCAGTCAGTCAGTCCAGTCAGTCAGTCACTCAGTCAGTCAGTTAGTCCTTCAGCCAGTCAGTCAAGCAGTCAGTCATTTAGTCTCAGTCAGTCAGTCATTCAGTCAGTCAGTCAGTCAGGCAGTCAGTCAGTCAGTCAGTCGGTCAGTCCTGTGCAGTCAGTTAGTCACTAAAGCAGTCAGTCAGTCTCAGTCAGTCAGTCAGTCAGTCAGTCCAGTCCAGTCTCAGTCAGTCAGTCAGTCAGTCTCGGTCAGTCAGTCAGTCAGTCATTCAGTCAGTCAGTCAGTCAGGCAGTCAGTCAGTCGGTCAGCCTTATTCAGTCAGTCTGTCAGTCAGTCAGTCAGTCAGCCTTATTCAGTCAGTCTGTCAGTCATCCTTATTCAGTCAGTCTGTCAGTCAGTCAGTCGGTCAGTCCTGTCCAGTCAGTTAGTCAGTCAAGCAGTCAGTCAGGTAGTCAAGCAGTCAGTCAGTCAGTGTCAGTCAGTCATTTAGTCATTCAGTCAGTCAGTGAAATAGCCAGTCAGAGAGTCAAGCAGTCAGTCCGTCAGTCTCAGTCAGTCAGTTAGTCAGTCAGTCAGTCAGTCAGTCAGTCAGTCCAGTCTCAGTCAGTCAGGCAGTTAGTCAGTCAGTCTCGGTCAGTCAGTGAGTCAGTCAGTCAGTATCAGTCAGTCAGTGAGTCAGTCTGTCAGTCAGGCAGTATCAGTCAGGCAGTAAGACTCCGCTCGACAGAACTCCGATAGCCTAATGGCTAGACCGCTGGTCTTCCAAGCGAGTGGCCTGGGTTCGAGTCCCAGCCGGAGGGAATATCTTCAATGTATATATTTCTTTTCTAATTTGAAAATTCTTTTTTTTTCAATTTCTTTCCTTTGCAATTATTGATTATTTATGTAGGGAAGAAAATTCTGAGTCAGTTTAATTTTTCGACACGAAGATTTCAAAGTGTTTAAATAAACAATTACCAAGGTGCATTTTTTGTTTTTATTATATTTAAAACTCCCACCGACAGAGCTCCCATCGACTAATGGCTAGAGTGTTAGGCTTCCAAGCGGGTGGCCCTGGGTTCGAGTCCCAGCCTGAACGAAAATCTTCAATGTATACTTTTAGTTTCTAATTTGAAATTTCTTCTTCTTTTTTTTTAATTTTTCTCTTTTGCGAATATTGATTATTTATGTAGGGAGAAAAATTCTGAGTCAGTTTAATTATTCGACCTGTAAATTTCAAAGTGTTTGAATCAATAATTACCAAGGTGCATTTTTTGTTTTTATTATATTTAAGACTTCCATCGACAGAGCTCCGATAGCCTAATGGCTAGACCGTTGGGTTCCAAGCGCGTGGTGCTGGGTTCGAGTCCCGGCCGGAACGAAAATCTTCCATGTATATATTTCTCTTCTAATTTGAAGATTCTTTTTTTTTTTTCAATTTCTTTCTTTTGCAAATATGGATTATTTATGTACGGAAGAAAATTCTGAGTCAGTTTAATCATTCGACCTTTAGATTTCAAAGATTTTAGATCAATAATTGCTAAGGTGCATTTTTTGTTTTTATTATAATTAAGACACCGATCAACAGAGATCCGATAGTATATTGGCGAGAGCGTTGGGCTTCCATGAGTGTCGCCCTGGGTTCAAATCCCAGCCGGAAAGGAAATCCTAAATGCAAATATTTTTTTATAATTCTTTTTTTTTTTTCCCCTTTTGCGAAGTCAGTCAGTCAGTCTGACAGTCAATCAGTCAAGCACTCAGTCATTCAGTCTCAGTCAGTCAGTCCAGTCAGTCAGTCACTCAGTCAGTCAGTTAGTCCTTCAGCCAGTCAGTCATTTAGTCTCAGTCAGTCAGTCATTCAGTCAGTCAGTCAGTCAGGCAGTCAGTCAGTCGGTCAGTCCTGTGCAGTCAGTTAGTCACTAAAGCAGTCAGTCAGTCTCAGTCAGTCAGTCAGTCAGTCAGTCCAGTCCAGTCTCAGTCAGTCAGTCAGTCAGTCAGTCAGTCATTCAGTCATTCAGTCAGTCAGGCAGTCAGTCAGTCGGTCAGCCTTATTCAGTCAGTCTGTCAGTCAGTCAGTCAGTCAGCCTTATTCAGTCAGTCTGTCAGTCATCCTTATTCAGTCAGTCTGTCAGTCAGTCAGTCGGTCAGTCCTGTCCAGTCAGTTAGTCAGTCAAGCAGTCAGTCAGGTAGTCAAGCAGTCAGTCAGTCAGTGTCAGTCAGTCATTAAGTCATTCAGTCAGTCAGTGAAATAGCCAGTCAGAGAGTCAAGCAGTCAGTCAGTCAGTCTCAGTCAGTCAGTTAGTCAGTCAGTCAGTCAGTCAGTCAGTCAGTCCGGTCTCAGTCAGTCAGGCAGTTAGTCAGTCAGTCTCGGTCAGTCAGTGAGTCAGTCAGTCAGTATCAGTCAGTCAGTGAGTCAGTCTGTCAGTCAGGCAGTATCACTCTGGCAGTAAGACTCCGCTCGACAGAACTCCGATAGCCTAATGGCTAGACCGCTGGTCTTCCAAGCGAGTGGCCTGGGTTCGAGTCCCAGCCGGAGCGAATATCTTCAATGTATATATTTCTTTTCTAATTTGAAAATTCTTTTTTTTTTCAATTTCTTTCCTTTGCAATTATTGATTATTTATGTAGGGAAGAAAATTCTGAGTCAGTTTAATTTTTCGACACGAAGATTTCAAAGTGTTTAAATAAACAATTACCAAGGTGCATTTTTTGTTTTTATTATATTTAAAACTCCCACCGACAGAGCTCCCATAGACTAATGGCTAGAGTGTTAGGCTTCCAAGCGAGTGGCCCTGGGTTCGAGTCCCAGCCTGAACGAAAATCTTCAATGTATACTTTTAGTTTCTAATTTGAAATTTCTTCTTCTTTTTTTTTTAATTTTTCTCTTTTGCGAATATTGATTATTTATGTAGGGAGAAAAATTCTGAGTCAGTTTAATTATTCGACCTGTAAATTTCAAAGTGTTTGAATCAATAATTACCAAGGTGCATTTTTTGTTTTTATTATATTTAAGACTTCCATCGACAGAGCTCCGATAGCCTAATGGCTAGACCGTTGGGTTCCAAGCGCGTGGTACTGGGTTCGAGTCCCGGCCGGAACGAAAATCTTCCATGTATATATTTCTCTTCTAATTTGAAGATTCTTTTTTTTTTTCAATTTCTTTCTTTTGCAAATATGGATTATTTATGTACGGAAGAAAATTCTGAGTCAGTTTAATCATTCGACCTTTAGATTTCAAAGATTTTAGATCAATAATTACTAAGGTGCATTTTTTGTTTTTATTATAATTAAGACACCGATCAACAGAGATCCGATAGTATATTGGCGAGAGCGTTGGGCTTCCATGAGTGTCGCCCTGGGTTCAAATCCCAGCCGGGAAGGAAATCTTAAATGCAAATATTTTTTTCTAATTTTATAATTCGTATTTTTTATTTTTCCCTTTTGCGAAGTCAGTCAGTCAGTCTGACAGTCAATCAGTCAAGCACTCAGTCATTCAGTCTCAGTCAGTCAGTCCAGTCAGTCAGTCACTCAGTCAGTCAGTTAGTCCTTCAGCCAGTCAGTCAAGCAGTCAGTCATTTAGTCTCAGTCAGTCAGTCATTCAGTCAGTCAGTCAGTCAGGCAGTCAGTCAGTCAGTCAGTCGGTCAGTCCTGTGCAGTCAGTTAGTCACTAAAGCAGTCAGTCAGTCTCAGTCAGTCAGTCAGTCAGTCCAGTCCAGTCTGAGTCAGTCAGTCAGTCAGTCTCGGTCAGTCAGTCAGTCAGTCAGTCATTCAGTCAGTCAGTCAGTCAGGCAGTCAGTCAGTCGGTCAGCCTTATTCAGTCAGTCTGTCAGTCAGTCAGTCAGTCAGCCTTATTCAGTCAGTCTGTCAGTCATCCTTATTCAGTCAGTCTGTCAGTCAGTCAGTCGGTCAGTCAGTTAGTCAGTCAAGCAGTCAGTCAGGTAGTCAAGCAGTCAGTCAGTCAGTGTCAGTCAGTCATTTAGTCATTCAGTCAGTCAGTGAAATAGCCAGTCAGAGAGTCAAGCAGTCAGTCAGTCAGTCTCAGTCAGTCTGTTAGTCAGTCAGTCAGTCAGTCAGTCAGTCAGTCCAGTCTCAGTCAGTCAGGCAGTTAGTCAGTCAGTCTCGGTCAGTCAGTGAGTCAGTCAGTCAGTATCAGTCAGTCAGTGAGTCAGTCTGTCAGTCAGGCAGTATCAGTCAGGCAGTAAGACTCCGCGCGACAGAACTCCGATAGCCTAATGGCTAGACCGCTGGTCTTCCAAGCGAGTGGCCTGGGTTCGAGTCCCAGCCGGAGCGAATATCTTCAATGTATATATTTCTTTTCTAATTTGAAATCTCTTTTTTTTTTCAATTTCTTTCCTTTGAAATTATTGATTATTTATGTAGGGAAGAAAATTCTGAGTCAGTTTAATTTTTCGACACGAAGATTTCAAAGTGTTTAAATAAACAATTACCAAGGTGCATTTTTTGTTTTTGTTATATTTAAAACTCCCACCGACAGAGCTCCCATAGACTAATGGCTAGAGTGTTAGGCTTCCAAGCGAGTGGCCCTGGGTTCGAGTCCCAGCCTGAACGAAAATCTTCAATGTATACTTTTAGTTTCTAATTTGAAATTTCTTCTTCTTTTTTTTTAATTTTTCTCTTTTGCGAATATTGATTATTTATGTAGGGAGAAAAATTCTGAGTCAGTTTAATTATTCGACCTGTAAATTTCAAAGTGTTTGAATCAATAATTACCAAGGTGCATTTTTTGTTTTTATTATATTTAAGACTTCCATCGACAGAGCTCCGATAGCCTAATGGCTAGACCGTTGGGTTCCTAGCGCGTGGTACTGGGTTCGAGTCCCGGCCGGAAAGGAAATCTTAAATGCAAATACTTTTTTCTAATTTTATAATTCTTTTTTTTTTATTTTTCCCTTTTGCGAAGTCAGTCAGTCAGTCTGACAGTCAATCAGTCAAGCACTCAGTCATTCAGTCTCAGTCAGTCAGTCCAGTCAGTCAGTCACTCAGTCAGTCAGTTAGTCCTTCAGCCAGTCAGTCAAGCAGTCAGTCATTTAGTCTCAGTCAGTCAGTCATTCAGTCAGTCAGTCAGTCAGGCAGTCAGTCAGTCAGTCAGTCGGTCAGTCCTGTGCAGTCAGTTAGTCACTAAAGCAGTCAGTCAGTCTCAGTCAGTCAGTCAGTCAGTCAGTCCAGTCCAGTCTCAGTCAGTCAGTCAGTCAGTCTCGGTCAGTCAGTCAGTCAGTCATTCAGTCAGTCAGTCAGTCAGGCAGTCAGTCAGTCGGTCAGCCTTATTCAGTCAGTCTGTCAGTCAGTCAGTCAGTCAGCCTTATTCAGTCAGTCTGTCAGTCATCCTTATTCAGTCAGTCTGTCAGTCAGTCAGTCGGTCAGTCCTGTCCAGTCAGTTAGTCAGTCAAGCAGTCAGTCAGGTAGTCAAGCAGTCAGTCAGTCAGTGTCAGTCAGTCATTTAGTCATTCAGTCAGTCAGTGACATAGCCAGTCAGAGAGTCAAGCAGTCAGTCAGTCAGTCTCAGTCAGTCAGTCAGTCAGTCAGTCAGTCAGTCAGTCAGTCAGTCAGTCCAGTCTCAGTCAGTCAGGCAGTTAGTCAGTCAGTCTCGGTCAGTCAGTGAGTCAGTCAGTCAGTATCAGTCAGTCAGTGAGTCAGTCTGTCAGTCAGGCAGTATCAGTCAGGCAGTAAGACGCCGCTCGATAGAACTCCGATAGCCTAATGGCTAGACCGCTGGTCTTCCAAGCGAGTGGCCTGGGTTCGAGTCCCAGCCGGAGCGAATATCTTCAATGTATATATTTCTTTTCTAATTTGAAAATTCTTTTTTTTTTTTCAATTTCTTTCCTTTGCAATTATTGATTATTTATGTAGGGAAGAAAATTCTGAGTCAGTTTAATTTTTCGACACGAAGATTTCAAAGTGTTTAAATAAACAATTACCAAGGTGCATTTTTTGTTTTTATTATATTTAAAACTCCCACCGACAGAGCTCCCATAGACTAATGGCTAGAGTGTTAGGCTTCCAAGCGAGTGGCCCTGGGTTCGAGTCCCAGCCTGAACGAAAATCTTCAATGTATACTTTTAGTTTCTAATTTGAAATTTCTTCTTCTTTTTTTTAAATTTTTCTCTTTTGCGAATATTGATTATTTATGTAGGGAGAAAAATTCTGAGTCAGTTTAATTATTCGACCTGTAAATTTCAAAGTGTTTGAATCAATAATTACCAAGGTGCATTTTTTGTTTTTATTATATTTAAGACTTCCATCGACAGAGCTCCGATAGCCTAATGGCTAGACCGTTGGGTTCCAAGCGCGTGGTACTGGGTTCGAGTCCCGGCCGGAACGAAAATCTTCCATGTATATATTTCTCTTCTAATTTGAAGATTCTTTTTTTTTTCAATTTCTTTCTTTTGCAAATATGGATTATTTATGTACGGAAGAAAATTCTGAGTCAGTTTAATCATTCGACCTTTAGATTTCAAAGATTTTAGATCAATAATTGCTAAGGTGCATTTTTTGTTTTTATTATAATTAAGACACCGATCAACAGAGATCCGATAGTATATTGGCGAGAGCGTTGGGCTTCCATGAGTGTCGCCCTGGGTTCAAATCCTAGCCGGAAAGGAAATCCTAAATGCAAATATTTTTTTCTAATTTTATAATTCTTTTTTTTTTATTTTTCCCTTTTGCGAAGTCAGTCAGTCAGTCTGACAGTCAATCAGTCAAGCACTCAGTCATTCAGTCTCAGTCAGTCAGTCCAGTCAGTCAGTCACTCAGTCAGTCAGTTAGTCCTTCAGCCAGTCAGTCATTTAGTCTCAGTCAGTCAGTCATTCAGTCAGGCAGTCAGTCAGTCAGTCAGTCAGTCAGTCCAGTCCAGTCTCAGTCAGTCAGTCAGTCAGTCAGTCAGTCATTCAGTCATTCAGTCAGTCAGGCAGTCAGTCAGTCGGTCAGCCTTATTCAGTCAGTCTGTCAGTCAGTCAGTCAGTCAGCCTTATTCAGTCAGTCTGTCAGTCATCCTTATTCAGTCAGTCTGTCAGTCAGTCAGTCGGTCAGTCCTGTCCAGTCAGTTAGTCAGTCAAGCAGTCAGTCAGGTAGTCAAGCAGTCAGTCAGTCAGTGTCAGTCAGTCATTAAGTCATTCAGTCAGTCAGTGAAATAGCCAGTCAGAGAGTCAAGCAGTCAGTCAGTCAGTCTCAGTCAGTCAGTTAGTCAGTCAGTCAGTCAGTCAGTCAGTCAGTCCGGTCTCAGTCAGTCAGGCAGTTAGTCAGTCAGTCTCGGTCAGTCAGTGAGTCAGTCAGTCAGTATCAGTCAGTCAGTGAGTCAGTCTGTCAGTCAGGCAGTATCACTCAGGCAGTAAGACTCCGCTCGACAGAACTCCGATAGCCTAATGGCTAGACCGCTGGTCTTCCAAGCGAGTGGCCTGGGTTCGAGTCCCAGCCGGAGCGAATATCTTCAATGTATATATTTCTTTTCTAATTTGAAAATTCTTTTTTTTTTCAATTTCTTTCCTTTGCAATTATTGATTATTTATGTAGGGAAGAAAATTCTGAGTCAGTTTAATTTTTCGACACGAAGATTTCAAAGTGTTTAAATAAACAATTACCAAGGTGCATTTTTTGTTTTTATTATATTTAAAACTCCCACCGACAGAGCTCCCATAGACTAATGGCTAGAGTGTTAGGCTTCCAAGCGAGTGGCCCTGGGTTCGAGTCCCAGCCTGAACGAAAATCTTCAATGTATACTTTTAGTTTCTAATTTGAAATTTCTTCTTCTTTTTTTTTAATTTTTCTCTTTTGCGAATATTGATTATTTATGTAGGGAGAAAAATTCTGAGTCAGTTTAATTATTCGACCTGTAAATTTCAAAGTGTTTGAATCAATAATTACCAAGGTGCATTTTTTGTTTTTATTATATTTAAGACTTCCATCGACAGAGCTCCGATAGCCTAATGGCTAGACCGTTGGGTTCCAAGCGCGTGGTACTGGGTTCGAGTCCCGGCCGGAACGAAAATCTTCCATGTATATATTTCTCTTCTAATTTGAAGATTCTTTTTTTTTTTCAATTTCTTTCTTTTGCAAATATGGATTATTTATGTACGGAAGAAAATTCTGAGTCAGTTTAATCATTCGACCTTTAGATTTCAAAGATTTTAGATCAATAATTACTAAGGTGCATTTTTTGTTTTTATTATAATTAAGACACCGATCAACAGAGATCCGATAGTATATTGGCGAGAGCGTTGGGCTTCCATGAGTGTCGCCCTGGGTTCAAATCCCAGCCGGGAAGGAAATCTTAAATGCAAATATTTTTTTCTAATTTTATAATTCGTTTTTTTTATTTTTCCCTTTTGCGAAGTCAGTCAGTCAGTCTGACAGTCAATCAGTCAAGCACTCAGTCATTCAGTCTCAGTCAGTCAGTCCAGTCAGTCAGTCACTCAGTCAGTCAGTTAGTCCTTCAGCCAGTCAGTCAAGCAGTCAGTCATTTAGTCTCAGTCAGTCAGTCAGTCAGTCAGGCAGTCAGTCAGTCAGTCAGTCGGTCAGTCCTGTGCAGTCAGTTAGTCACTAAAGCAGTCAGTCAGTCTCAGTCAGTCAGTCAGTCAGTCAGTCCAGTCCAGTCTCAGTCAGTCAGTCAGTCAGTCTCGGTCAGTCAGTCAGTCAGTCATTCAGTCAGTCAGTCAGTCAGTCAGTCAGGCAGTCAGTCAGTCGGTCAGCCTTATTCAGTCAGTCTGTCAGTCAGTCAGTCAGTCAGCCTTATTCAGTCAGTCTGTCAGTCATCCTTATTCAGTCAGTCAGTCAGTCGGTCAGTCCTGTCCAGTCAGTTAGTCAGTCAAGCAGTCAGTCAGGTAGTCAAGCAGTCAGTCAGTCAGTGTCAGTCAGTCATTTAGTCATTCAGTCAGTCAGTGAAATAGCCAGTCAGAGAGTCAAGCAGTCAGTCAGTCAGTCTCAGTCAGTCAGTTAGTCAGTCAGTCAGTCAGTCAGTCAGTCAGTCCAGTCTCAGTCAGTCAGGCAGTTAGTCAGTCAGTCTCGGTCAGTCAGTGAGTCAGTCAGTCAGTGAGTCAGTCTGTCAGTCAGGCAGTATCACTCAGGCAGTAAGACTCCGCTCGACAGAACTCCGATAGCCTAATGGCTAGACCGCTGGTCTTCCAAGCGAGTGGCCTGGGTTCGAGTCCCAGCCGGAGCGAATATCTTCAATGTATATATTTCTTTTCTAATTTGAAAATTCTTTTTTTTTCAATTTCTTTCCTTTGCAATTATTGATTATTTATGTAGGGAAGAAAATTCTGAGTCAGTTTAATTTTTCGACACGAAGATTTCAAAGTGTTTAAATAAACAATTACCAAGGTGCATTTTTTGTTTTTATTATATTTAAAACTCCCACCGACAGAGCTCGCATAGACTAATGGCTAGAGTGTTAGTCTTCCAAGCGAGTGGCCCTGGGTTCGAGTCCCAGCCTGAACGAAAATCTTCAATGTATACGTTTAGTTTCTAATTTGAAATTTCTTCTTCTTTTTTTTTTAATTTTTCTCTTTTGCGAATGTTGATTATTTATGTAGGGAGAAAAATTCTGAGTCAGTTTAATTATTCGACCTGTAAATTTCAAAGTGTTTGAATCAATAATTACCAAGGTGCATTTTTTGTTTTTATTATATTTAAGACTTCCATCGACAGAGCTCCGATAGCCTAATGGCTAGACCGTTGGGTTCCTCGCGCGTGGTACTGGGTTCGAGTCCCGGCCGGAAAGGAAATCTTAAATGCAAATATTTTTTTTCTAATTTTATAATTCTTTTTTTTTTATTTTTCCCTTTTGCGAAGTCAGTCAGTCAGTCTGACAGTCAATCAGTCAAGCACTCAGTCATTCAGTCTCAGTCAGTCAGTCCAGTCAGTCAGTCACTCAGTCAGTCAGTCAGTCAGTCAGGCAGTCAGTCAGTCAGTCAGTCGGTCAGTCCTGTGCAGTCAGTTAGTCACTAAAGCAGTCAGTCAGTCTCAGTCAGTCAGTCAGTCAGTCAGTCAGTCCAGTCCAGTCCAGTCTCAGTCAGTCAGTCAGTCAGTCTCGGTCAGTCAGTCAGTCAGTCATTCAGTCAGTCAGTCAGTGAGGCAGTCAGTCAGTCAGTCAGCCTTATTCAGTCAGTCTGTCAGTCATCCTTATTCAGTCAGTCTGTCAGTCAGTCAGTCGGTCAGTCAGTTAGTCAGTCAAGCAGTCAGTCAGGTAGTCAAGCAGTCAGTCAGTCAGTGTCAGTCAGTCATTTAGTCATTTAGTCAGTCAGTGAAATAGCCAGTCAGAGAGTCAAGCAGTCAGTCAGTCAGTCTCAGTCAGTCTGTTAGTGAGTCAGTCAGTCAGTCAGTCAGTCAGTCAGTCAGTCCAGTCTCAGTCAGTCAGGCAGTTAGTCAGTCAGTCTCGGTCAGTCAGTGAGTCAGTCAGTCAGTATCAGTCAGTCAGTGAGTCAGTCTGTCAGTCAGGCAGTATCAGTCAGGCAGTAAGACTCCGCGCGACAGAACTCCGATAGCCTAATGGCTAGACCGCTGGTCTTCCAAGCGAGTGGCCTGGGTTCGAGTCCCAGCCGGAGCGAATATCTTCAATGTATATATTTCTTTTCTAATTTGAAAATTCTTTTTTTTTTCAATTTCTTTCCTTTGCAATTATTGATTATTTATGTAGGGAAGAAAATTCTGAGTCAGTTTAATTTTTCGACACGAAGATTTCAAAGTGTTTAAATAAACAATTACCAAGGTGCATTTTTTGTTTTTGTTATATTTAAAACTCCCACCGACAGAGCTCCCATAGACTAATGGCTAGAGTGTTAGGCTTCCAAGCGAGTGGCCCTGGGTTCGAGTCCCAGCCTGAACGAAAATCTTCAATGTATACTTTTAGTTTCTAATTTGAAATTTCTTCTTCTTTTTTTTTAATTTTTCTCTTTTGCGAATATTGATTATTTATGTAGGGAGAAAAATTCTGAGTCAGTTTAATTATTCGACCTGTAAATTTCAAAGTGTTTGAATCAATAATTACCAAGGTGCATTTTTTGTTTTTATTATATTTAAGACTTCCATCGACAGAGCTCCGATAGCCTAATGGCTAGACCGTTGGGTTCCTAGCGCGTGGTACTGGGTTCGAGTCCCGGCCGGAAAGGAAATCTTAAATGCAAATACTTTTTTCTAATTTTATAATTCTTTTTTTTTTATTTTTCCCTTTTGAGAAGTCAGTCAGTCAGTCTGACAGTCAATCAGTCAAGCACTCAGTCATTCAGTCTCAGTCAGTCAGTCCAGTCAGTCAGTCACTCAGTCAGTCAGTTAGTCCTTCAGCCAGTCAGTCAAGCAGTCAGTCATTTAGTCTCAGTCAGTCACTCATTCAGTCAGTCAGTCAGTCAGGCAGTCAGTCAGTCAGTCAGTCGGTCAGTCCTGTGCAGTCAGTTAGTCACTAAAGCAGTCAGTCAGTCTCAGTCAGTCAGTCTCGGTCAGTCAGTCAGTCAGTCATTCAGTCAGTCAGTCAGTCAGGCAGTCAGTCAGTCGGTCAGCCTTATTCAGTCAGTCTGTCAGTCAGTCAGTCAGTCAGCCTTATTCAGTCAGTCTGTCAGTCATCCTTATTCAGTCAGTCTGTCAGTCAGTCAGTCGGTCAGTCCTGTCCAGGCAGTTAGTCAGTCAAGCAGTCAGTCAGGTAGTCAAGCAGTGAGTCAGTCAGTGTCAGTCAGTCATTTAGTCATTCAGTCAGTCAGTGAAATAGCCAGTCAGAGAGTCAAGCAGTCAGTCAGTCAGTCTCAGTCAGTAAGTTAGTCAGTCAGTCAGTCAGTCAGTCAGTCAGTCCAGTCTCAGTCAGTCAGGCAGTTAGTCAGTCAGTCTCGGTCAGTCAGTGAGTCAGTCAGTCAGTATCAGTCAGTCAGTGAGTCAGTCTGTCAGTCAGGCAGTATCAGTCAGGCAGTAAGACTCCGCTCGACAGAACTCCGATAGCCTAATGGCTAGACCGCTGGTCTTCCAAGCGAGTGGCCTGGGTTCGAGTCCCAGCCGGAGCGAATATCTTCAATGTATATATTTCTTTTCTAATTTGAAAATTCTTTTTTTTTTTCAATTTCTTTCCTTTGCAATTATTGATTATTTATGTAGGGAAGAAAATTCTGAGTCAGTTTAATTTTTCGACACGAAGATTTCAAAGTGTTTAAATAAACAATTACCAAGGTGCATTTTTTGTTTTTATTATATTTAAAACTCCCACCGACAGAGCTCCCATAGACTAATGGCTAGAGTGTTAGGCTTCCAAGCGAGTGGCCTTGGGTTCGAGTCCCAGCCTAAACGAAAATCTTCAATGTATACTTTTAGTTTCTAATTTGAAATTTCTTCTTCTTTTTTTTTTAATTTTTCTCTTTTGCGAATATTGATTATTTATGTAGGGAGAAAAATTCTGAGTCAGTTTAATTATTCGACCTGTAAATTTCAAAGTGTTTGAATCAATAATTACCAAGGTGCATTTTTTGTTTTTATTATATTTAAGACTTCCATCGACAGAGCTCCGATAGCCTAATGGCTAGACCGTTGGGTTCCTAGCGCGTGGTACTGGGTTCGAGTCCCGGCCGGAAAGGAAATCTTAAATGCAAATATTTTTTTCTAATTTTATAATTCTTTTTTTTTTATTTTTCCCTTTTGCGAAGTCAGTCAGTCAGTCTGACAGTCAATCAGTCAAGCACTCAGTCATTCAGTCTCAGTCAGTCAGTCCAGTCAGTCAGTCACTCAGTCAGTCAGTTAGTCCTTCAGCCAGTCAGTCAAGCAGTCAGTCATTTAGTCTCAGTCAGTCAGTCATTCAGTCAGTCAGTCAGTCAGGCAGTCAGTCAGTCAGTCAGTCGGTCAGTCCTGTGCAGTCAGTTAGTCACTAAAGCAGTCAGTCAGTCTCAGTCAGTCAGTCAGTCAGTCAGTCCAGTCCAGTCTCAGTCAGTCAGTCAGTCAGTCAGTCAGTCATTCAGTCAGTCAGTCAGTCAGGCAGTCAGTCAGTCGGTCAGCCTTATTCAGTCAGTCTGTCAGTCAGTCAGTCAGTCAGCCTTATTCAGTCAGTCTGTCAGTCATCCTTATTCAGTCAGTCTGTCAGTCAGTCAGTCGGTCAGTCCTGTCCAGGCAGTTAGTCAGTCAAGCAGTCAGTCAGGTATTCAAGCAGTCAGTCAGTCAGTGTCAGTCAGTCATTTAGTCATTCAGTCAGTCAGTGAAATAGCCAGTCAGAGAGTCAAGCAGTCAGTCAGTCAGTCTCAGTCAGTAAGTTAGTCAGTCAGTCAGTCAGTCAGTCAGTCAGTCAGTCCAGTCTCAGTCAGTCAGGCAGTTAGTCAGTCAGTCTCGGTCAGTCAGTGAGTCAGTCAGTCAGTATCAGTCAGTCAGTGAGTCAGTCTGTCAGTCAGTCTGTCAGTCAGGCAGTATCAGTCAGGCAGTAAGACTCCGCTCGACAGAACTCCGATAGCCTAATGGCTAGACCGCTGGTCTTCCAAGCGAGTGGCCTGGGTTCGAGTCCCAGCCGGAGCGAATATCTTCAATGTATATATTTCTTTTCTAATTTGAAAATTCTTTTTTTTTTCAATTTCTTTCCTTTGCAATTATTGATTATTTATGTAGGGAAGAAAATTCTGAGTCAGTTTAATTTTTCGACACAAAGATTTCAAAGTGTTTAAATAAACAATTACCAAGGTGCATTTTTTGTTTTTATTATATTTAAAACTCCCACCGACAGAGCTCCCATAGACTAATGGCTAGAGTGTTAGGCTTCCAAGCGAGTGGCCTTGGGATCGAGTCCCAGCCTGAACGAAGATCTTCAATGTATACTTTTAGTTTCTAATTTGAAATTTCTTCTTCTTTTTTTTTTAATTTTTCTCTTTTGCGAATATTGATTATTTATGTAGGGAGAAAAATTCTGAGTCAGTTTAATTATTCGACCTGTAAATTTCAAAGTGTTTGAATCAATAATTACCAAGGTGCATTTTTTGTTTTTATTATATTTAAGACTTCCATCGACAGAGCTCCGATAGCCTAATGGCTAGACCGTTGGGTTCCTAGCGCGTGGTACTGGGTTCGAGTCCCGGCCGGAAAGGAAATCTTAAATGCAAATATTTTTTTCTAATTTTATAATTCTTTTTTTTTTATTTTTCCCTTTTGCGAAGTCAGTCAGTCAGTCTGACAGTCAATCAGTCAAGCACTCAGTCATTCAGTCTCAGTCAGTCAGTCCAGTCAGTCAGTCCAGTCAGTCAGTCACTCAGTCAGTCAGTTAGTCCTTCAGCCAGTCAGTCAAGCAGTCAGTCATTTAGTCTCAGTCAGTCAGTCATTCAGTCAGTCAGTCAGTCAGGCAGTCAGTCAGTCTCAGTCAGTCAGTCAGTCAGTCAGTCCAGTCCAGTCTCAGTCAGTCAGTCAGTCAGTCTCGGTCAGTCAGTCAGTCAGTCATTCAGTCAGTCAGTCAGTCAGGCAGTCAGTCAGTCGGTCAGCCTTATTCAGTCAGTCTGTCAGTCAGTCAGTCAGTCAGCCTTATTCAGTCAGTCTGTCAGTCGTCCTTATTCAGTCAGTCTGTCAGTCAGTCAGTCGGTCAGTCCTGTCCAGTCAGTTAGTCAGTCAAGCAGTCAGTCAGGTAGTCAAGCAGTCAGTCAGTCAGTGTCAGTCAGTCATTTAGTCATTCAGTCAGTCAGTGAAATAGCCAGTCAGAGAGTCAAGCAGTCAGTCCGTCAGTCTCAGTCAGTCAGTTAGTCAGTCAGTCAGTCAGTCAGTCCAGTCTCAGTCAGTCAGGCAGTTAGTCAGTCAGTCTCGGTCAGTCAGTGAGTCAGTCAGTCAGTATCAGTCAGTCAGTGAGTCAATCTGTCAGTCAGGCAGTATCAGTCAGGCAGTAAGACTCCGCTCGACAGAACTCCAAAAGCCTAATGGCTAGACCGCTGGTCTTCCAAGCGAGTGGCCTGGGTTCGAGTCCCAGCCGGAGCGAATATCTTCAATGTATATATTTCTTTTCTAATTTGAAAATTCTTTTTCTTTTTTCAATTTCATTCCTTTGCAATTATTGATTATTTATGTAGGGAAGAAAATTCTGAGTCAGTTTAATTTTTCGACACGAAGATTTCAAAGTGTTTAAATAAACAATTACCAAGGTGCATTTTTTGTTTTTATTATATTTAAAACTCCCACCGACAGAGCTCCCATCGACTAATGGCTAGAGTGTTAGGCTTCCAAGCGAGTGGCCCTGGGTTCGAGTCCCAGCCTGAACGAAAATCTTCAATGTATACTTTTAGTTTCTAATTTGAAATTTCTTCTTCTTTTTTTTAATTTTTCTCTTCTGCGAATATTGATTATTTATGTAGGGAGAAAAATTCTGAGTCAGTTTAATTATTCGACCTGTAAATTTCAAAGTGTTTGAATCAATAATTACCAAGGTGCATTTTTTGTTTTTATTATATTTAAGACTTCCATCGACAGAGCTCCGATAGCCTAATGGCTAGACCGTTGGGTTCCTAGCGCGTGGTACTGGGTTCGAGTCCCGGCCGGAAAGGAAATCTTAAATGCAAATATTTTTTTCTAATTTTATAATTCTTTTTTTTTTATTTTTCCCTTTTGCGAAGTCAGTCAGTCAGTCTGACAGTCAATCAGTCAAGCACTCAGTCATTCAGTCTCAGTCAGTCAGTCCAGTCAGTCAGTCACTCAGTCAGTCAGTTAGTCCTTCAGCCAGTCAGTCAAGCAGTCAGTCATTTAGTCTCAGTCAGTCAGTCATTCAGTCAGTCAGGCAGTCAGTCAGTCAGTCAGTCGGTCAGTCCTGTGCAGTCAGTTAGTCACTAAAGCAGTCAGTCAGTCTCAGTCAGTCAGTCAGTCAGTCAGTCCAGTCCAGTCTCAGTCAGTCAGTCAGTCTCGGTCAGTCAGTCAGTCAGTCATTCAGTCAGTCAGTCAGTCAGGCAGTCAGTCAGTCGGTCAGCCTTATTCAGTCAGTCTGTCAGTCAGTCAGTCAGTCAGCCTTATTCAGTCAGTCTGTCAGTCATCCTTATTCAGTCAGTCTGTCAGTCAGTCAGTCGGTCAGTCCTGTCCAGTCAGTTAGTCAGTCAAGCAGTCAGTCAGGTAGTCAAGCAGTCAGTCAGTCAGTGTCAGTCAGTCATTTAGTCATTCAGTCAGTCAGTGAAATAGCCAGTCAGAGAGTCAAGCAGTCAGTCAGTCAGTCTCAGTCAGTCAGTTAGTCAGTCAGTCAGTCAGTCAGTCAGTCAGTCCAGTCTCAGTCAGTCAGGCAGTTAGTCAGTCAGTCTCGGTCAGTCAGTGAGTCAGTCAGTCAGTATCAGTCAGTCAGTGAGTCAGTCTGTCAGTCAGGCAGTATCAGTCAGGCAGTAAGACTCCGCTCGATAGAACTCCGATAGCCTAATGGCTAGACCGCTGGTCTTCCAAGCGAGTGGCCTGGGTTCGAGTCCCAGCCGGAGCGAATATCTTCAATGTATATATTTCTTTTCTAATTTGAAAATTCTTTTTTTTTTTTCAATTTCTTTCCTTTGCAATTATTGATTATTTATGTAGGGAAGAAAATTCTGATTCAGTTTACTTTTTCGACACGAAGATTTCAAAGTGTTTAAATAAACAATTACCAAGGTGCATTTTTTGTTTTTATTATATTTAAAACTCCCACCGAAAGAGCTCCCATCGACTAATGGCTAGAGTGTTAGGCTTCCAAGCGAGTGGCCCTGGGTTCGAGTCCCAGCCTGATCGAAAATCTTCAATGTATACTTTTAGTTTCTAATTTGAAATTTCTTCTTCTTTTTTTTTAATTTTTCTCTTTTGCGAATATTGATTATTTATGTAGGGAGAAAAATTCTGAGTCAGTTTAATTATTCGACCTGTAAATTTCAAAGTGTTTGAATCAATAATTACCAAGGTGCATTTTTTGTTTTTATTATATTTAAGACTTCCATCGACAGAGCTCCGATAGCCTAATGGCTAGACCGTTGGGTTCCAAGCGCGTGGTGCTGGGTTCGAGTCCCGGCCGGAACGAAAAACTTCCATGTATATATTTCTCTTCTAATTTGAAGATTCTTTTTTTTTTTTCAATTTCTTTCTTTTGCAAATATGGATTATTTATGTACGGAAGAAAATTCTGAGTCAGTTTAATCATTCGACCTTTAGATTTCAAAGATTTTAGATCAATAATTACTAAGGTGCATTTTATATTTTTATTATAATTAAGACACCGATCATCAGAGATCCGATAGTATATTGGCGAGAGCGTTGGGCTTCCATGAGTGTCGCCCTGGGTTCAAATCCCAGCCGGAAAGGAAATCTTAAATGCAAATATTTTTTTCTAATTTTATAATTCTTTTTTTTTATTTTTCCCTTTTGCGAAGTCAGTCAGTCAGTCTGACAGTCAATCAGTCAAGCACTCAGTCATTCAGTCTCAGTCAGTCAGTCCAGTCAGTCAGTCACTCAGTCAGTCAGTTAGTCCTTCAGCCAGTCAGTCAAGCAGTCAGTCATTTAGTCTCAGTCAGTCAGTCATTCAGTCAGTCAGTCAGTCAGGCAGTCAGTCAGTCAGTCAGTCGGTCAGTCCTGTGCAGTCAGTTAGTCACTAAAGCAGTCAGTCAGTCTCAGTCAGTCAGTCAGTCAGTCAGTCCAGTCCAGTCTCAGTCAGTCAGTCAGTCAGTCTCGGTCAGTCAGTCAGTCAGTCATTCAGTCAGTCAGTCAGTCAGGCAGTCAGTCAGTCGGTCAGCCTTATTCAGTCAGTCTGTCAGTCAGTCAGTCGGTCAGTCCTGTCCAGTCAGTTAGTCAGTCAAGCAGTCAGTCAGGTAGTCAAGCAGTCAGTCAGTCAGTGTCAGTCAGTCATTTAGTCATTCAGTCAGTCAGTGAAATAGCCAGTCAGAGAGTCAAGCAGTCAGTCAGTCAGTCTCAGTCAGTCAGTTAGTCAGTCAGTCAGTCAGTCAGTCAGTCAGTCCACTCTCAGTCAGTCAGGCAGTTAGTCAGTCAGTCTCGGTCAGTCAGTGAGTCAGTCAGTCAGTATCAGTCAGTCAGTGAGTCAGTCTGTCAGTCAGGCAGTATCAGTCAGGCAGTAAGACTCCGCTCGACAGAACTCCGATAGCCTAATGGCTAGACCGCTGGTCTTCCAAGCGAGTGGCCTGGGTTCGAGTCCCAGCCGGAGCGAATATCTTCAATGTATATATTTCTTTTCTAATTTGAAAATTCTTTTTTTTTTCAATTTCTTTCCTTTGCAATTATTGATTATTTATGTAGGGAAGAAAATTCTGAGTCAGTTTAATTTTTCGACACGAAGATTTCAAAGTGTTTAAATAAACAATTACCAAGGTGCATTTTTTGTTTTTATTATATTTAAAACTCCCACCGACAGAGCTCCCATAGACTAATGGCTAGAGTGTTAGGCTTCCAAGCGAGTGGCCCTGGGTTCGAGTCCCAGCCTGAACGAAAATCTTCAATGTATACTATTAGTTTCTAATTTGAAATTTCTTCTTCTTTTTTTTTTAATTTTTCTCTTTTGCGAATATTGATTATTTATGTAGGGAGAAAAATTCTGAGTCAGTTTAATTATTCGACCAGTAAATTTCAAAGTGTTTGAATCAATAATTACCAAGGTGCATTTTTTGTTTTTATTATATTTAAGACTTCCATCGACAGAGCTCCGATAGCCTAATGGCTAGACCGTTGGGTTCCAAGCGCGTGGTACTGGGTTCGAGTCCCGGCCGGAACGAAAATCTTCCATGTATATATTTCTCTTCTAATTTGAAGATTCTTTTTTTTTTTCAATTTCTTTCTTTTGCAAATATGGATTATTTATGTACGGAAGAAAATTCTGAGTCAGTTTAATCATTCGACCTTTAGATTTCAAAGATTTTAGATCAATAATTACTAAGATGCATTTTTTGTTTTTATTATAATTAAGACACCTATCAACAGAGATCCGATAGTATATTGGCGAGAGCGTTGGGCTTCCATGAGTGTCGCCCTGGGTTCAAATCCCAGCCGGAAAGGAAATCTTAAATGCAAATATTTTTTTCTAATTTTATAATTCTTTTTTTTTTATTTTTCCCTTTTGCGAAGTCAGTCAGTCAGTCTGACAGTCAATCAGTCAAGCACTCAGTCATTCAGTCTCAGTCAGTCAGTCCAGTCATTCAGTCACTCAGTCAGTCAGTTAGTCCTTCAGCCAGTCAGTCAAGCAGTCAGTCATTTAGTCTCAGTCAGTCAGTCATTCAGTCAGTCAGTCAGTCAGGCAGTCAGTCAGTCAGTCAGTCGGTCAGTCCTGTGCAGTCAGTTAGTCACTAAAGCAGTCAGTCAGTCTCAGTCAGTCAGTCAGTCAGTCAGTCCAGTCCAGTCTCAGTCAGTCAGTCAGTCAGTCTCGGTCAGTCAGTCAGTCAGTCATTCAGTCAGTCAGTCAGTCAGGCAGTCAGTCAGTCGGTCAGCCTTATTCAGTCAGTCTGTCAGTCAGTCAGTCAGCCTTATTCAGTCAGTCTGTCAGTCATCCTTATTCAGTCAGTCTGTCAGTCAGTCAGTCGGTCAGTCCTGTTCAGTCAGTTAGTCAGTCAAGCAGTCAGTCAGGTAGTCAAGCAGTCAGTCAGTCAGTGTCAGTCAGTCATTTAGTCATTCAGTCAGTCAGTGAAATAGCCAGTCAGAGAGTCATGCAGTCGGTCAGTCAGTCTCAGTCAGTCAGTCAGTCAGTCAGTCAGTCAGTCAGTCAGTCCAGTCTCAGTCAGTCAGGCAGTTAGTCAGTCAGTCTCGGTCAGTCAGTGAGTCAGTCAGTCAGTATCAGTCAGTCAGTGAGTCAGTCTGTCAGTCAGGCAGTATCAGTCAGGCAGTAAGACTCCGTTTGACAGAACTCCGATAGCCTAATGGCTAGACCGCTGGTCTTCCAAGCGAGTGGCCTGGGTTCGAGTCCCAGCCGGAGCGAATATCTTCAATGTATATATTTCTTTTCTAATTTGAAAATTCTTTTTTTTTTTTCAATTTCTTTCCTTTGCAATTATTGATTATTTATGTAGGGAAGAAAATTCTGAGTCAGTTTAATTTTTCGACACGAAGATTTCAAAGTGTTTAAATAAACAATTACCAAGGTGCATTTTTTGTTTTTATTATATTTAAAACTCCCACCGATAGAGCTCCCATAGACTAATGGCTAGAGTGTTAGGCTTCCAAGCGAGTGGCCCTGGGTTCGAGTCCCAGCCTGAACGAAAATCTTCAATGTATACTTTTAGTTTCTAATTTGAAATTTCTTCTTCTTTTTTTTTTAGTTTTTCTCTTTTGCGAATATTGATTATTTATGTAGGGAGAAAAATTCTGAGTCAGTTTAATTATTCGACCAGTAAATTTCAAAGTGTTTGAATCAATAATTACCAAGGTGCATTTTTTGTTTTTATTATATTTAAGACTTCCATCGACAGAGCTCCGATAGCCTAATGGCTAGACCGTTGGGTTCCAAGCGCGTGGTACTGGGTTCGAGTCCCGGCCGGAACGAAAATCTTCCATGTATATATTTCTCTTCTAATTTGAAGATTCTTTTTTTTTTCAATTTCTTTCTTTTGCAAATATGGATTATTTATGTACGGAAGAAAATTCTGAGTCAGTTTAATCATTCGACCTTTAGATTTCAAAGATTTTAGATCAATAATTACTAAGGTGCATTTTTTGTTTTTATTATAATTAAGACACCGATCAACAGAGATCCGATAGTATATTGGCGAGAGCGTTGGGCTTCCATGAGTGTCGCCCTGGGTTCAAATCCCAGCCGGAAAGGAAATCTTAAATGCAAATATTTTTTCCTAATTTTATAATTCTTTTTTTTTTATTTTTCCCATTTGCGAAGTCAGTCAGTCAGTTTGACAGTCAATCAGTCAAGCACTCAGTCATTCAGTCTTAGTCAGTCAGTCCAGTCAGTCAGTCACTCAGTCAGTCAGTTAGTCCTTCAGCCAGTCAGTCAAGCAGTCAGTCATTTAGTCTCAGTCAGTCAGTCATTCAGTCAGTCAGTCAGTCAGGCAGTCAGTCAGTCAGTCAGTCGGTCAGTCCTGTGCAGTCAGTTAGTCACTAAAGCAGTCAGTCAGTCTCAGTCAGTCAGTCAGTCAGTCAGTCAGTCTCGGTCAGTCAGTCAGTCAGTCATTCAGTCAGTCAGTCAGTCAGGCAGTCAGTCAGTCGGTCAGCCTTATTCAGTCAGTCTGTCAGTTAGTCAGTCAGTCAGCCTTATTCAGTCAGTCTGTCAGTCATCCTTATTCAGTCAGTCTGTCAGTCAGTCAGTCGGTCAGTCCTGTCCAGTCAGTTAGTCAGTCAAGCAGTCAGTCAGGTAGTCAAGCAGTCAGTCAGTCAGTGTCAGTCAGTCCTTTAGTCATTCAGTCAGTCAGTGAAATAGCCAGTCAGAGAGTCATGCAGTCAGTCAGTCAGTCTCAGTCAGTCAGTTAGTCAGTCAGTCAGTCAGTCAGTCAGTCAGTCCAGTCTCAGTCAGTCAGGCAGTTAGTCAGTCAGTCTCGGTCAGTCAGTGAGTCAGTCAGTCAGTATCAGTCAGTCAGTGAGTCAGTCTGTCAGTCAGGCAGTATCAGTCAGGCAGTAAGACTCCGCTCGACAGAACTCCGATAGCCTAATGGCTAGACCGCTGGTCTTCCAAGCGAGTGGCCTGGGTTCGAGTCCCAGCCGGAGCGAATATCTTCAATGTATATATTTCTTTTCTAATTTGAAAATTCTTTTTTTTTTCAATTTCTTTCCTTTGCAATTATTGATTATTTATGTAGGGAAGAAAATTCTGAGTCAGTTTAATTTTTCGACACGAAGATTTCAAAGTGTTTAAATAAACAATTACCAAGGTGCATTTTTTGTTTTTATTATATTTAAAACTCCCACCGACAGAGCTCCCATAGACTAATGGCTAGAGTGTTAGGCTTCCAAGCGAGTGGCCCTGGGTTCGAGTCCCAGCCTGAACGAAAATCTTCAATGTATACTTTTAGTTTCTAATTTGAAATTTCTTCTTCTTTTTTTTTTAATTTTTCTCTTTTGCGAATATTGATTATTTATGTAGGGAGAAAAATTCTGAGTCAGTTTAATTATTCGACCAGTAAATTTCAAAGTGTTTGAATCAATAATTACCAAAGTGCATTTTTTGTTTTTATTATATTTAAGACTTCCATCGACAGAGCTCCGATAGCCTAATGGCTAGACCGTTGGGTTCCAACCTTGGTAATTGTTTATTTAAACACTTTGAAATCTTCGTGTCGAAAAATTAAACTGACTCAGAATTTTCTTCCCTACATAAATAATCAATAATTGCAAAGGAAAGAAAATGAAAAAAAAAAAAGAATTTTCAAATTAGAAAAGAAATATATACATTGAAGATATTCGCTCCGGCTGGGACTCGAACCCAGGCCACTCGCTTGGAAGACCAGCGGTCTAGCCATTAGGCTATCGGAGTTCTATCGAGCGGAGTCTTACTGCCTGACTGATACTGCCTGACTGACAGACTGACTCACTGACTGACTGATACTGACTGACTGACTCACTGACTGACCGAGACTGACTGACTAACTGCCTGACTGACTGAGACTGGACTGACTGACTGACTGACTGACTAACTGACTGACTGAGACTGACAGCTTGACTCTCTGACTGGCTATTTCACTGACTGACTGAATGACTAAATGACTGACTGACACTGACTGACTGACTGCTTGACTACCTGACTGACTGCTTGACTGACTAACTGACTGGACAGGACTGACCGACTGACTGACTGACAGACTGACTGAATAAGGATGACTGACAGACTGACTGAATAAGGCTGACTGACTCACTGACTGACAGACTGACTGAATAAGGCTGACCGACTGACTGACTGCCTGACTGACTGACTGACTGAATGACTGACTGACTGACTGACCGAGACTGACTGACTGACTGACTGAGACTGGACTGGACTGACTGACTGACTGACTGACTGAGACTGACTGACTGCTTTAGTGACTAACTGACTGCACAGGACTGACCGACTGACTGACTGACTGACTGCCTGACTGACTGACTGACTGAATGACTGACTGACTGAGACTAAATGACTGACTGCTTGACTGACTGGCTGAAGGACTAACTGACTGACTGAGTGACTGACTGACTGGACTGACTGACTGAGACTGAATGACTGAGTGCTTGACTGATTGACTGTCAGACTGACTGACTGACTTCGCAAAAGGGAAAAATAAAAAAAAAGAATTATAAAATTAGAAAAAAATATTTGCATTTAAGATTTCCTTTCCGGCTGGGATTTGAACCCAGGGCGACACTCATGGAAGCCCAACGCTCTCGCCAATATACTATCGGATCTCTGTTGATCGGTGTCTTAATTATAATAAAAACAAAAAATGCACCTTAGTAATTATTGATCTAAAATCTTTGAAATCTAAAGGTCGAATGATTAAACTGACTCAGAATTTTCTTCCGTACATAAATAATCCATATTTGCAAAAGAAAGAAATTGAAAAAAAAAGAATCTTCAAATTAGAAGAGAAATATATACATGGAAGATTTTCGTTCCGGCCGGGACTCGAACCCAGTACCACGCGCTTGGAACCCAACGGTCTAGCCATTAGGCTATCGGAGCTCTGTCGATGGAAGTCTTAAATATAATAAAAACAAAAAATGCACCTTGGTAATTATTGATTCAAACACTTTGAAATTTACAGGTCGAATAATTAAACTGACTCAGAATTTTTCTCCCTACATAAATAATCAATATTCGCAAAAGAGAAAAATTAAAAAAAAAAGAAGAAGAAATTTCAAATTAGAAACTAAAAGTATACATTGAAGATTTTCGTTCAGGCTGGGACTCGAACCCAGGGCCACTCGCTTGGAAGCCTAACACTCTAGCCATTAGTCTATGGGAGCTCTGTCGGTGGGAGTTTTAAATATAATAAAAACAAAAAATGCACCTTGGTAATTGTTTATTTAAACACTTTGAAATCTTCGTGTCGAAAAATTAAACTGACTCAGAATTTTCTTCCCTACATAAATAATCAATAATTGCAAAGGAAAGAAATTGAAAAAAAAAAGAATTTTCAAATTAGAAAAGAAATATATACATTGAAGATATTCGCTCCGGCTGGGACTCGAACCCAGGCCACTCGCTTGGAAGACCAGCGGTCTAGCCATTAGGCTATCGGAGTTCTGTCGAGCGGAGTCTTACTGCCTGACTGATACTGCCTGACTGACAGACTGACTCACTGACTGACTGATACTGACTGACTGACTCACTGACTGACCGAGACTGACTGACTAACTGCCTGACTGACTGAGACTGGACTGACTGACTGACTGACTAACTGACTGACTAACTGACTGACTGAGACTGACTGACTGACTGCTTGACTCTCTGACTGGCTATTTCACTGACTGACTGAATGACTAAATGACTGACTGACACTGACTGACTGACTGCTTGACTACCTGACTGACTGCTTGACTGACTAACTGACTGGACAGGACTGACCGACTGACTGACTGACAGACTGACTGAATAAGGATGACTGACAGACTGACTGAATAAGGCTGACTGACTGACTGACTGACAGACTGACTGAATAAGGCTGACCGACTGACTGACTGCCTGACTGACTGACTGACT
Organism: Uloborus diversus; assembly: GCF_026930045.1. Taxonomy (NCBI): domain Eukaryota; kingdom Metazoa; phylum Arthropoda; class Arachnida; order Araneae; family Uloboridae; genus Uloborus; species Uloborus diversus. The sequence continues at coordinate 47,830 of NW_026558892.1, read as the reverse complement.
GAATGACTGACTGACTGACTGACCGAGACTGACTGACTGACTGACTGAGACTGGACTGGACTGACTGACTGACTGACTGACTGAGACTGACTGACTGCTTTAGTGACTAACTGACTGCATAGGACTGACCGACTGACTGACTGACTGACTGCCTGACTGACTGACTGAATGACTGACTGACTGAGACTAAATGACTGACTGCTTGACTGACTGGCTGAAGGACTAACTGACTGACTGAGTGACTGACTGACTGGACTGACTGACTGAGACTGAATGACTGAGTGCTTGACTGATTGACTGTCAGACTGACTGACTGACTTCGCAAAAGGGAAAAATAAAAAAAAAAAGAATTATAAAATTAGAAAAAAATATTTGCGTTTAAGATTTCCTTTCCGGCCGGGACTCGAACCCAGTACCACGCGCTAGGAACCCAACGGTCTAGCCATTAGGCTATCGGAGCTCTGTCGATGGAAGTCTTAAATATAATAAAAACAAAAAATGCACCTTGGTAATTATTGATTCAAACACTTTGAAATTTACAGGTCGAATAATTAAACTCACTCAGAATTTTTCTCCCTACATAAATAATCAATATTCGCAAAAGAGAAAAATTAAAAAAAGAAGAAGAAGAAATTTCAAATTAGAAACTAAAAGTATACATTGAAGATTTTCGTTCAGGCTGGGACTCGAACCCAGGGCCACTCGCTTGGAAGCCTAACACTCTAGCCATTAGTCTATGGGAGCTCTGGCGGTGGGAGTTTTAAATATAATAAAAACAAAAAATGCACCTTGGTAATTGTTTATTTAAACACTTTGAAATCTTCGTGTCGAAAAATTAAACTGACTCAGAATTTTCTTCCCTACATAAATAATCAATAATTGCAAAGGAAAGAAATTGAAAAAAAAAAGAATTTTCAAATTAGAAAAGTAATATATACATTGAAGATGTTCGCTCCGGCTGGGACTCGAACCCAGGCCACTCGCTTGGAAGACCAGCGGTCTAGCCATTAGGCTATCGGAGTTCTGTCGAGCGGAGTCTTACTGCCTGACTGATACTGCCTGACTGACAGACTGACTCACTGACTGACTGATACTGACTGACTGACTCACTGACTGACCGAGACTGACTGACTAACTGACTGACTGACTGAGACTGGACTGACTGACTGACTGACTGACTGACTGACTAACTGACTGACTGAGACTGACTGACTGACTGCTTGACTCTCTGACTGGCTATTTCACTGACTGACTGAATGACTAAATGACTGACTGACACTGACTGACTGACTGCTTGACTACCTGACTGACTGCTTGACTGACTAACTAACTGGACAGGACTGACCGACTGACTGACTGACAGACTGAATGAATAAGGATGACTGACAGACTGACTGAATAAGGCTGACTGACTGACAGACTGACTGAATAAGGCTGACCGACTGACTGACTGCCTGACTGACTGACTGACTGAATGACTGACTGACTGACTGACCGAGACTGACTGACTGACTGACTGAGACTGGACTGGACTGACTGACTGACTGACTGACTGAGACTGACTGACTGCTTTAGTGACTAACTGACTGCACAGGACTGACCGACTGACTGACTGACTGACTGCCTGACTGACTGACTGACTGAATGACTGACTGACTGAGACTAAATGACTGACTGCTTGACTGACTGGCTGAAGGACTAACTGACTGAGTGACTGACTGACTGGACTGACTGACTGAGACTGAATGACTGAGTGCTTGACTGATTGACTGTCAGACTGACTGACTGACTTCGCAAAAGGGAAAAATAAAAAAAAAGAATTATAAAATTAGAAAAAAATATTTGCATTTAAGATTTCCTTTCCGGCCGGGACTCGAACCCAGTACCACGCGCTAGGAACCCAACGGTCTAGCCTTTAGGCTATCGGAGCTCTGTCGATGGAAGTCTTAAATATAATAAAAACAAAAAATGCACCTTGGTAATTATTGATTCAAACACTTTGAAATTTACAGGTCGAATAATTAAACTGACTCAGAATTTTTCTCCCTACATAAATAATCAATATTCGCAAAAGAGAAAAATTAAAAAAAAAAGAAGAAGAAATTTCAAATTAGAAACTAAAAGTATACATTGAAGATTTTCGTTCAGGCTGGGACTCGAACCCAGGGACACTCGCTTGGAAGCCTAACACTCTAGCCATTAGTCTATGGGAGCTCTGTCGGTGGGAGTTTTAAATATAATAAAAACAAAAAATGCACCTTGGTAATTGTTGATTTAAACACTTTGAAATCTTCGTGTCGAAAAATTAAACTGACTCAGAATTTTCTTCCCTACATAAATAATCAATAATTGCAAAGGAAAGAAATTGAAAAAAAAAGAATTTTCAAATTAGAAAAGAAATATATACATTGAAGATATTCGCTCCGGCTGGGACTCGAACCCAGGCCACTCGCTTGGAAGACCAGCGGTCTAGCCATTAGGCTATCGGAGTTCTGTCGAGCGGAGTCTTACTGCCTGACTGATACTGCCTGACTGACAGACTGACTCACTGACTGACTGATACTGACTGACTGACTCACTGACTGACCGAGACTGACTGACTAACTGCCTGACTGACTGAGACTGGACTGACTGACTGACTGACTGACTAACTGACTGACTGAGACTGACTGACTGACTGCTTGACTCTCCGACTGGCTATTTCACTGACTGACTGAATGACTAAATGACTGACTGACACTGACTGACTACCTGACTGCCTACTGCTTGACTACCTGACTGACTGCTTGACTGACTAACTGACTGGACAGAACTGACCGACTGACTGACTGACAGACTGACTGAATAAGGATGACTGACAGACTGACTGAATAAGGATGACTGACAGACTGACTGAATAAGGCTGACTGCCTGACTGACTGACAGACTGACTGAATAAGGCTGACCGACTGACTGACTGCCTGACTGACTGACTGACTGAATGACTGACTGACTGACTGACCGAGACTGACTGACTGAGACTGGACGGGACTGACTGACTGACTGACTGACTGAGACTGACTGACTGCTTTAGTGACTAACTGACTGCACAGGACTGACCGACTGACTGACTGACTGACTGCCTGACTGACTGACTGACTGAATGACTGACTGACTGAGACTAAATGACTGACTGCTTGACTGACTGGCTGAAGGACTAACTGACTGACTGAGTGACTGACTGACTGGACTGACTGACTGAGACTGAATGACTGAGTGCTTGACTGATTGACTGTCAGACTGACTGACTGACTTCGCAAAAGGGAAAAATAAAAAAAAAAGAATTATAAAATTAGAAAAAAATATTTGCATTTAAGATTTCCTTTCCGGCTGGGATTTGAACCCAGGGCGACACTCATGGAAGCCCAACGCTCGCGCCAATATACTATCGGATCTCTGTTGATCGGTGTCTTAATTATAATAAAAACAAAAAATGCACCTTAGTAATTATTGATCTAAAATCTTTGAAATCTAAAGGTCGAATGATTAAACTGACTCAGAATTTTCTTCCGTACATAAATAATCCATATTTGCAAAAGAAAGAAATTGAAAAAAAAAAGAATCTTCAAATTAGAAGAGAAATATATACATGGAAGATTTTCGTTCCGGCCAGGACTCGAACCCAGTACCACGCGCTTGGAACCCAACGGTCTAGCCATTAGGCTATCGGAGCTCTGTCGATGGAAGTCTTAAATATAATAAAAACAAAAAATGCACCTTGGTAATTATTGATTCAAACACTTTGAAATTTACAGGTCGAATAATTAAACTGACTCAGAATTTTTCTCCCTACATAAATAATCAATATTCGCAAAAGAGAAAAATTAAAAAAAAAAGAAGAAGAAATTTCAAATTAGAAACTAAAAGTATACATTGAAGATTTTCGTTCAGGCTGGGACTCGAACCCAGTGCCACTCGCTTGTAAGCCTAACACTCTAGCCATTAGTCTATGGGAGCTCTGTCGGTGGGAGTTTTAAATATAATAAAAACAAAAAATGCACCTTGGTAATTGTTTATTTAAACACTTTGAAATCTTCGTGTCGAAAAATTAAACTGACTCAGAATTTTCTTCCCTACATAAATAATCAATAATTGCAAAGGAAAGAAATTGAAAAAAAAAAGAATTTTCAAATTAGAAAAGAAATATATACATTGAAGATATTCGCTCCGGCTGGGACTCGAACCCAGGACACTCGCTTGGAAGACCAGCGGTCTAGCCATTAGGCTATCGGAGTTCTGTCGAGCGGAGTCTTACTGCCTGACTGATACTGCCTGACTGACAGACTGACTCACTGACTGACTGACTGATACTGACTGACTGACTCACTGACTGACCGAGACTGACTGACTAACTGCCTGACTGACTGAGACTGGACTGACTGACTGACTGACTGACCGACTGACTAACTGACTGACTGAGACTGACTGACTGACTGCTTGACTCTCTGACTGGCTATTTCACTGACTGACTGAATGACTAAATGACTGACTGACACTGACTGACTGACTGCTTGACTACCTGACTGACTGCTTGACTGACTAACTGACTGGACAGGACTGACCGACTGACTGACTGACAGACTGACTGAATAAGGATGACTGACAGACTGACTGAATAAGGCTGACTGACTGACTGACAGACTGACTGAATAAGGCTGACCGACTGACTGACTGCCTGACTGACTGACTGACTGAATGACTGACTGACTGACTGACTGACCGAGACTGACTGACTGACTGACTGAGACTGGACTGGACTGACTGACTGACTGACTGACTGAGACTGACTGACTGCTTTAGTGACTAACTGACTGCACAGGACTGACCGACTGACTGACTGACTGACTGCCTGACTGACTGACTGACTGAATGACTGACTGACTGAGACTAAATGACTGACTGCTTGACTGACTGGCTGAAGGACTAACTGACTGACTGAGTGACTGACTGACTGGACTGACTGACTGAGACTGAATGACTGAGTGCTTGACTGATTGACTGTCAGACTGACTGACTGACTTCGCAAAAGGGAAAAATAAAAAAAAAAGAATTATAAAATTAGAAAAAAATATTTGCATTTAAGATTTCCTTTCCGGCTGGGATTTGAACCCAGGGCGACACTCATGGAAGCCCAACGCTCGCGCCAATATACTATCGGATCTCTGTTGATCGGTGTCTTAATTATAATAAAAACAAAAAAAATACCTTAGTAATTATTGATCTAAAATCTTTGAAATCTAAAGGTCGAATGATTAAACTGACTCAGAATTTTCTTCCGTACATAAATAATCCATATTTGCAAAAGAAAGAAATTGAAAAAAAAAAGAATCTTCAAATTAGAAGAGAAATATATACATGGAAGATTTTCGTTCCGGCCAGGACTCGAACCCAGTACCAAGCGCTTGGAACCCAACGGTCTAGCCATTAGGCTATCGGAGCTCTGTCGATGGAAGTCTTAAATATAATAAAAACAAAAAATGCACCTTGGTAATTATTGATTCAAACACTTTGAAATTTACAGGTCGAATAATTAAACTGACTCAGAATTTTTCTCCCTACATAAATAATCAATATTCGCAAAAGAGAAAAATTAAAAAAAGAAGAAGAAGAAATTTCAAATTAGAAACTAAAAGTATACATTGAAGATTTTCGTTCAGGCTGGGACTCGAACCCAGGGCCACTCGCTTGGAAGCCTAACACTCTAGCCATTAGTCTATGGGAGCTCTGGCGGTGGGAGTTTTAAATATAATAAAAACAAAAAATGCACCTTGGTAATTGTTTATTTAAACACTTTGAAATCTTCGTGTCGAAAAATTAAACTGACTCAGAATTTTCTTCCCTACATAAATAATCAATAATTGCAAAGGAAAGAAATTGAAAAAAAAAAGAATTTGCAAATTAGAAAAGTAATATATACATTGAAGATGTTCGCTCCGGCTGGGACTCGAACCCAGGCCACTCGCTTGGAAGACCAGCGGTCTAGCCATTAGGCTATCGGAGTTCTGTCGAGCGGAGTCTTACTGCCTGACTAATACTGCCTGACTGACAGACTGACTCACTGACTGACTGATACTGACTGACTGACTGCCTGACTGACTGACTGACTGAATGACTGACTGACTGAGACTAAATGACTGACTGCTTGACTGACTGGCTGAAGGACTAACTGACTGACTGAGTGACTGACTGACTGGACTGACTGACTGAGACTGAATGACTGAGTGCTTGACTGATTGACTGTCATACTGACTGACTGACTTCGCAAAAGGGAAAAATAAAAAAAAAAGAATTATAAAATTAGAAAAAAATATTTGCATTTAAGATTTCCTTTCCGGCCGGGAATCGAACCCAGTACCACGGGCTAGGAACCCAACGGTCTAGCCATTAGGCTATCGGAGCTCTGTCGATGGAAGTCTTAAATATAATAAAAACAAAAAATGCACCTTGGTAATTATTGATTCAAACACTTTGAAATTTACAGGTCGAATAATTAAACTGACTCAGAATTTTTCTCCCTACATAAATAATCAATATTCGCAAAAGAGAAAAATTTAAAAAAAAGAAGAAGAAATTTCAAATTAGAAACTAATAGTATACATTGAAGATTTTCGTTCAGGCTGGGACTCGAACCCAGGGCCACTCGCTTGGAAGCCTAACACTCTAGCCATTAGTCTATGGGAGCTCTGTCGATGGGAGTTTTAAATATAATAAAAACAAAAAATGCACCTTGGTAATTGTTTATTTAAACACTTTGAAATCTTCGTGTCGAAAAATTAAACTGACTCAGAATTTTCTTCCCTACATAAATAATCAATAATTGCAAAGGAAAGAAATTGAAAAAAAAAAGAATTTTCAAATTAGAAAAGAAATATATACATTGAAGATATTCGCTCCGGCTGTAACTCGAACCCAGGCCACTCGCTTGGAAGACCAGCGGTCTAGCCATTAGGCTATCGGAGTTCTGTCGAGCGGAGTCTTACTGCCTGACTAATACTGCCTGACTGACAGACTGACTCACTGACTGACTGATACTGACTGACTGACTCACTGACTGACCGAGACTGACTGACTAACTGCCTGACTGACTGAGACTGGACTGACTGACTGACTGACTGACTGACTGACTAACTGACTGACTGAGACTGACTGACTGACTGCTTGACTCTCTGACTGGCTATTTCACTGACTGACTGAATGACTAAATGACTGACTGACACTGACTGACTGACTGCTTGACTACCTGACTGACTGCTTGACTGACTAACTGACTGGACAGGACTGACCGACTGACTGACTGACAGACTGACTGAATAAGGATGACTGACAGACTGACTGAATAAGGCTGACTGACTGACTGACTGACAGACTGACTGAATAAGGCTGACCGACTGACTGACTGCCTGACTGACTGACTGACTGAATGACTGACTGACTGACCGAGACTGACTGACTGACTGACTGAGACTGGACTGGACTGACTGACTGACTGACTGACTGAGACTGACTGACTGCTTTAGTGACTAACTGACTGCACAGGACTGACCGACTGACTGACTGACTGACTGCCTGACTGACTGACTGACTGAATGACTGACTGACTGAGACTAAATGACTGACTGCTTGACTGACTGGCTGAAGGACTAACTGACTGACTGAGTGACTGACTGACTGGACTGACTGACTGAGACTGAATGACTGAGTGCTTGACTGATTGACTGTCATACTGACTGACTGACTTCGCAAAAGGGAAAAATAAAAAAAAAAAAGAAATATAAAATTAGAAAAAAATATTTGCATTTAAGATTTCCTTTCCGGCCGGGACTCGAACCCAGTACCACGGGCTAGGAACCCAACGGTCTAGCCATTAGGCTATCGGAGCTCTGTCGATGGAAGTCTTAAATATAATAAAAACAAAAAATGCACCTTGGTAATTATTGATTCAAACACTTTGAAATTTACAGGTCGAATAATTAAACTGACTCAGAATTTTTCTCCCTACATAAATAATCAATATTCGCAAAAGAGAAAAATTAAAAAAAAAGAAGAAGAAATTTCAAATTAGAAACTAAAAGTATACATTGAAGATTTTCGTTCAGGCTGGGACTCGAACCCAGGGCCACTCGCTTGGAAGCCTAACACTCTAGCCATTAGTCTATGGGAGCTCTGTCGGTGGGAGTTTTAAATATAATAAAAACAAAAAATGCACCTTGGTAATTGTTTATTTAAACACTTTGAAATCTTCGTGTCGAAAAATTAAACTGACTCAGAATTTTCTTCCCTACATAAATAATCAATAATTGCAAAGGAAAGAAATTGAAAAAAAAAAAGAATTTTCAAATTAGAAAAGAAATATATACATTGAAGATATTCGCTCCGGCTGGGACTCGAACCCAGGCCACTCGCTTGGAAGACCAGCGGTCTAGCCATTAGGCTATCGGAGTTCTATCGAGCGGAGTCTTACTGCCTGACTGATACTGCCTGACTGACAGACTGACTCACTGACTGACTGATACTGACTGACTGACTTACTGACTGACCGAGACTGACTGACTAACTGCCTGACTGACTGAGACTGGACTGACTGACTGACTGACTGACTAACTGACTGACTGAGACTGACAGCTTGACTCTCTGACTGGCTATTTCACTGACTGACTGAATGACTAAATGACTGACTGACACTGACTGACTGACTGCTTGACTACCTGACTGACTGCTTGACGGACTAACTGACTGGACAGGACTGACCGACTGACTGACTGACAGACTGACTGAATAAGGATGACTGACAGACTGACTGAATAAGGCTGACCGACTGACTGACTGCCTGACTGACTGAATAAGGCTGACCGACTGACTGACTGCCTGACTGACTGAATAAGGCTGACCGACTGACTGACTGCCTGACTGACTGAATAAGGCTGACCGACTGACTGACTGCCTGACTGACTGACTGACTGAATGACTGACTGACTGACTGACCGAGACTGACTGACTGACTGACTGAGACTGGACTGGACTGACTGACTGACTGACTGAGACTGACTGACTGCTTTAGTGACTAACTAACTGCACAGGACTGACCGACTGACTGACTGACTGACTGCCTGACTGACTGACTGACTGCCTGACTGACTGACTGCGACTAAATGACTGACTGCTTGACTGACTGGCTGAAGGACTAACTGACTGACTGAGTGACTGACTGACTGGACTGACTGACTGAGACTGAATGACTGAGTGCTTGACTGATTGACTGTCAGACTGACTGACTGACTTCGCAAAAGGGAAAAATAAAAAAAAAAGAATTATAAAATTAGAAAAAATATTTGCATTTAAGATTTCCTTTCCGGCCGGGACTCGAACCCAGTACCACGCGCTAGGAACCCAACGGTCTAGCCATCAGGCTATCGGAGCTCTTTCGATGGAAGTCTTAAATATAATAAAAACAAAAAATGCACCTTGGTAATTATTGATTCAAACACTTTGAAATTTACAGGTCGAATAATTAAACTGACTCAGAATTTTTCTCCCTACATAAATAATCAATATTCGCAAAAGAGAAAAATTAAAAAAAAAGAAGAAGAAATTTCAAATTAGAAACTAAAAGTATACATTGAAGATTTTCGTTCAGGCTGGGACTCGAACCCAGGGCCACTCGCTTGGAAGCCTAACACTCTAGCCATTAGTCTATGGGAGCTCTGTCGGTGGGAGTTTTAAATATAATAAAAACAAAAATTGCACCTTGGTAATTGTTTATTTAAACACTTTGAAATCTTCGTGTCGAAAAATTAAACTGACTCAGAATTTTCTTCCCTACATAAATAATCAATAATTGCAAAGGAAAGAAATTGAAAAAAAAAAGAATTTTCAAATTAGAAAAGAAATATATACATTGAAGATATTCGCTCCGGCTGGGACTCGAACCCAGGCCACTCGCTTGGAAGACCAGCGGTCTAGCCATTAGGCTATCGGAGTTCTGTCGAGCGGAGTCTTACTGCCTGACTGATACTGCCTGACTGACAGACAGACTGACAGACTGACTCACTGACTGACTGATACAGACTGACTGACTCACTGACTGACCGAGACTGACTGACTAACTGCCTGACTGACTGAGACTGGACTGACTGACTGACTGACTGACTCACTGACTGACTGACTGACTGACTGACTAACTGACTGACTGAGACTGACTGACTGACTGCTTGACTCTCTGACTGGCTATTTCACTGACTGACTGAATGACTAAATGACTGACTGACACTGACTGACTGACTGCTTGACTACCTGACTGACTGCTTGACTGACTAACTGACTGGACAGGACTGACTGACTGACTGACTGCCTGACTGACTGACTGACTGAATGACTGACTGACTGAGACTAAATGACTGACTGCTTGACTGACTGGCTGAAGGACTAACTGACTGACTGAGTGACTGACTGACTGGACTGACTGACTGAGACTGAATGACTGAGTGCTTGACTGATTGACTGTCAGACTGACTGACTGACTTCGCAAAAGGGAAAAATAAAAAAAAAAGAATTATAAAATTAGAAAAAAATATTTGCATTTAAGATTTCCTTTCCGGCCGGGACTCGAACCCAGTACCACGCGCTAGGAACCCAACGGTCTAGCCATTAGGCTATCGGAGCTCTGTCGATGGAAGTCTTAAATATAATAAAAGCAAAAAATGCACCTTGGTAATTATTGATTCAAACCCTTTGAAATTTACAGGTCGAATAATTAAACTGACTCAGAATTTTTCTCCCTACATAAATAATCAATATTCGCAAAAGAGAAAAATTAAAAAAAAAAGAAGAAGAAATTTCAAATTAGAAACTAAAAGTATACATTGAAGATTTTCGTTCAGGATGGGACTCGAACCCAGGGCCACTCGCTTGGAAGCCTAACACTCTAGCCATTAGTCTATGGGAGCTCTGTCGGTGGGAGTTTTAAATATAATAAAAACAAAAAATGCACCTTGGTAATTGTTTATTTAAACACTTTGAAATCTTCGTGTCGAAAAATTAAACTGACTCAGAATTTTCTTCCCTACATAAATAATCAATAATTGCAAAGGAAAGAAATTGAAAAAAAAAAAGAATTTTCAAATTAGAAAAGAAATATATACATTGAAGATATTCGCTCCGGCTGGGACTCGAACCCAGGCCACTCGCTTGGAAGACCAGCGGTCTAGCCATTAGGCTATCGGAGTTCTGTCGAGCGGAGTCTTACTGCCTGACTGATACTGCCTGACTGCAGACTGACTCACTGACTGACTGATACTGACTGACTGACTCACTGACTGACCGAGACTGACTGACTAACTGCCTGACTGACTGAGACTGGACTGACTGACTGACTGACTGACTGACTGACTAACTGAGACTGACTGACTGACTGCTTGACTCTCTGACTGGCTATTTCACTGACTGACTGAATGACTAAATGACTGACTGACACTGACTGACTGACTGCTTGACTACCTGGCTGACTGCTTGACTGACTAACTGACTGTACAGGACTGACCGACTGACTGACTGACAGACTGACTGAATAAGGTTGACTGACAGACTGACTGAATAAGGCTGACTGACTGACTGACTGACAGACTGACTGAATAAGGCTGACCGACTGACTGACTGCCTGACTGACTGACTGACCGACTGACTGACTGACTGACTGCCTGACTGACTGACTGACTGAATGACTGACTGACTGAGACTAAATGACTGACTGCTTGACTGACTGGCTGAAGGACTAACTGACTGACTGAGTGACTGACTGACTGGACTGACTGACTGAGACTGAATGACTGAGTGCTTGACTGATTGACTGTCAGACTGACTGACTGACTTCGCAAAAGGGAAAAATAAAAAAAAAAGAATTATAAAATTAGAAAAAAATATTTGCATTTAAGATTTCCTTTCCGGCTGGGATTTGAACCCAGGGCGACACTCATGGAAGCCCAACGCTCTCGCCAATATACTATCGGATCTCTGTTGATCGGTGTCTTAATTATAATAAAAACAAAAAATGCACCTTAGTAATTATTGATCTAAAATCTTTGAAATCTAAAGGTCGAATGATTAAACTGACTCAGAATTTTCTTCCGTACATAAATAATCCATATTTGCAAAAGAAAGAAATTGAAAAAAAAAAAAGAATCTTCAAATTAGAAGAGAAATATATACATGGAAGATTTTCGTTCCGGCCGGGACTCGAACCCAGTACCACGCGCTTGGAACCCAACGGTCTAGCCATTAGGCTATCGGAGCTCTGTCGATTTAAGTCTTAAATATAATAAAAACAAAAAAATGCACCTTGGTAGTTATTGATTCAAACACTTTGAAATTTACAGGTCGAATAATTAAACTGACTCAGAATTTTTCTCCCTACATAAATAATCAATATTCGCAAAAGAGAAAAATTAAAAAAAAAAGAAGAAGAAATTTCAAATTAGAAACTAAAAGTATACATTGAAGATTTTCGTTCAGGCTGGGACTCGAACCCAGGGCCACTCGCTTGGAAGCCTAACACTCTAGCCATTAGTCTATGGGAGCTCTGTCGGTGGGAGTTTTAAATATAATAAAAACAAAAAATGCACCTTGGTAATTGTTTATTTAAACACTTTGAAATCTTCGTGTCGAAAAATTAAACTGACTCAGAATTTTCTTCCCTACATAAATAATCAATAATTGCAAAGGAAAGAAATTGAAAAAAAAAAAGAATTTTCAAATTAGAAAAGAAATATATACATTGAAGATATTCGCTCCGGCTGGGACTCGAACCCAGGCCACTCGCTTGGAAGACCAGCGGTCTAGCCATTAGGCTATCGGAGTGCTGTCGAGCGGAGTCTTACTGCCTGACTGATACTGCCTGACTGACAGACTGACTCACTGACTGACTGATACTGACTGACTGACTCACTGACTGACCGAGACTGACTGACTAACTGCCTGACTGACTGAGACTGGACTGACTGACTGACTGACTGACTGACTGACTAACTGACTGACTGAGACTGACTGACTGACTGCTTGACTCTCTGACTGGCTATTTCACTGACTGACTGAATGACTAAATGACTGACTGACACTGACTGACTGACTGCTTGACTACCTGACTGACTGCTTGACTGACTAACTGACTGGACAGGACTGACAGACTGACTGACTGACAGACTGACTGAATAAGGATGACTGACAGACTGACTGAATAAGGCTGACTGACTGACTGACTGACAGACTGACTGAATAAGGCTGACCGACTGACTGACTGCCTGACTGACTGAATGACTGACTGACTGACTGACCGAGACTGACTGACTGACTGACTGTGACTGGACTGGACTGACTGACTGACTGACTGACTGAGACTGACTGACTGCTTTAGTGACTAACTGACTGCACAGGACTGACCGACTGACTGACTGACTGACTGCCTGACTGACTGACTGACTGAATGACTGACTGACTGAGACTAAATGACTGACTGCTTGACTGACTGGCTGAAGGACTAACTGACTGACTGAGTGACTGACTGACTGGACTGACTGACTGAGACTGAATGACTGAGTGCTTGACTGATTGACTGTCAGACTGACTGACTGACTTCGCAAAAGGGAAAAATAAAAAAAAAAGAATTATAAAATTAGAAAAAAATATTTGCATTTAAGATTTCCTTTCTGGCTGGGATTTGAACCCAGGGCGACACTCATGGAAGCCCAACGCTCTCGCCAATATATTATCGGATCTCTGTTGATCGGTGTCTTAATTATAATAAAAGCAAAAAATGCACCTTAGTAATTATTGATCTAAAATCTTTGAAATCTAAAGGTCGAATGATTAAACTGACTCATTTTCTTCCGTACATAAATAATCCATATTTGCAAAAGAAAGAAATTGAAAAAAAAAAAAATCTTCAAATTAGAAGAGAAATATATACATGGAAGATTTTTGTTCCGGCCGGGACTCGAACCCAGTACCACGCGCTTGGAACCCAACGGTCTAGCCATTAGGCTATCGGAGCTCTGTCGATGGAAGTCTTAAATATAATAAAAACAAAAAATGCACCTTGGTAATTATTGATTCAAACACTTTGAAATTTACAGGTCGAATAATTAAACTGACTCAGAATTTTTCTCCCTACATAAATAATCAATATTCGCAAAAGAGAAAAATTAAAAAAAAAAGAAGAAGAAATTTCAAATTAGAAACTAAAAGTACACATTGAAGATTTTCGTTCAGGCTGGGACTCGAACCCAGGGCCACTCGCTTGGAAGCCTAACACTCTAGCCATTAGTCTATGGGAGCTCTGTCGGTGGGAGTTTTAAATATAATAAAAACAAAAAATGCACCTTGGTAATTGTTTATTTAAACACTTTGAAATCTTCGTGTCGAAAAATTAAACTGACTCAGAATTTTCTTCCCTACATAAATAATCAATAATTGCAAAGGAAAGAAATTGAAAAAAAAAAGAATTTTCAAATTAGAAAAGAAATATATACATTGAAGATATTCGCTCCGGCTAGGACTCGAACCCAGGCCACTCGCTTGGAAGACCAGCGTTCTAGCCATTAGGCTATCGGAGTTCTGTCGAGCGGAGTCTTACTGCCTGACTGACAGACTGACTCACTGACTGACTGATACTGACTGACTGACTCACTGACTGACCGAGACTGACTGACTAATTGCCTGACTGACTGAGACTGGACTGACTGACTGACTGACTGACTGACTGACTAACTGACTGACTGAGACTGACTGACTGACTGCTTGACTCTCTGACTGGCTATTTCACTGACTGACTGAATGACTAAATGACTGACTGACACTGACTGCTTGACTACCTGACTGACTGCTTGACTGACTAACTGACTGGACAGGACTGACCGACTGACTGACTGACAGACTGACTGAATAAGGATGACTGACAGACTGACTGAATAAGGCTGACTGACTGACTGACTGACAGACTGACTGAATAAGGCTGACCGACTGACTGACTGCCTGACTGACTGACTGACTGAATGACTGACTGACTGACTGACCGAGACTGACTGACTGACTGACTGAGACTGGACTGGACTGACTGACTGACTGACTGACTGAGACTGACTGACTGCTTTAGTGACTAACTGACTGCACAGGACTGACCGACTGACTGACTGACTGACTGCCTGACTGACTGACTGACTGAATGACTGACTGACTGAGACTAAATGACTGACTGCTTGACTGACTGGCTGAAGGACTAACTGACTGACTGAGTGACTGACTGACTGGACTGACTGACTGAGACTGAATGACTGAGTGCTTGACTGATTGACTGTCAGACTGACTGACTGACTTCGCAAAAGGGAAAAATAAAAAAAAAAGAATTATAAAATTAGAAAAAAATATTTGCATTTAAGATTTCCTTTCCGGCCGGGACTCGAACCCAGTACCACGCGCTAGGAACCCAACGGTCTAGCCATTAGGCTATCGGAGCTCTGTCGATGGAAGTCTTAAATATAATAAAAACAAAAAATGCACCTTGGTAATTATTGATTCAAACACTTTGAAATTTACAGGTCGAATAATTAAACTGACTCAGAATTTTTCTCCCTACATAAATAATCAATATTCGCAAAAGAGAAAAATTAAAAAAAAAAGAAGAAGAAATTTCAAATTAGAAACTAAAAGTATACATTGAAGATTTTCGTTCCGGCCGGGACTCGAACCCAGTACCACGCGCTTGGAACCCAACGGTCTAGCCATTAGGCTATCGGAGCTCTGTCGATGGAAGTCTTAAATATAATAAAAACAAAAAATGCACCTTGGTAATTATTGATTCAAACACATTGAAATTTACAGGTCGAATAATTAAACTGACTCAGAATTTTTCTCCCTACATAAATAATCAATATTCGCAAAAGAGAAAAATTAAAAAAAAAAGAAGAAGAAATTTCAAATTAGAAACTAAAAGTATACATTGAAGATTTTCGTTCAGGCTGGGACTCGAACCCAGGGCCACTCGCTTGGAAGCCTAACACTCTAGCCATTAGTCTATGGAAGCTCTGTCGGTGGGAGTTTTAAATATAATAAAAACAAAAAATGCACCTTGGTAATTGTTTATTTAAACACTTTGAAATCTTCGTGTCGAAAAATTAAACTGACTCAGAATTTTCTTCCCTACATAAATAATCAATAATTGCAAAGGAAAGAAATTGAAAAAAAAAGAATTTTCAAATTAGAAAAGAAATATATACATTGAAGATATTCGCTCCAGCTGGGACTCGAACCCAGGCCACTCGCTTGTAAGACCAGCGGTCTAGCCATTAGGCTATCGGAGTTCTGTCGAGCGGAGTCTTACTACCTGACTGATACTGCCTGACTGACCGACTGACTCACTGACTGACTGACTCACTGACTGACCGAGACTGACTGACTAACTGCCTGACTGACTGAGACTGGACTGACTGACTGACTGACTGACTGACTGACTAACTGACTGACTGAGACTGACTGACTGACTGCTTGACTCTCTGACTGGCTATTTCACTGACTGACTGAATGACTAAATGACTGACTGACACTGACTGACTGACTGCTTGACTACCTGACTGACTGCTTGACTACCTGACTGACTGCTTGACTGACTAACTGACTGGACAGGACTGACCGACTGACTGACTGACAGACTGACTGAATAAGGATGACTGACAGACTGACTGAATAAGGCTGACTGACTGACTGACTGACAGACTGACTGAATAAGGCTGACCGACTGACTGACTGCCTGACTGACTGAATGACTGACTGACTGACTGACCGAGACTGACTGACTGACTGACTGAGACTGGACTGGACTGACTGACTGACTGACTGACTGAGACTGACTGACTGCTTTAGTGACTAACTGACTGCACAGGACTGACCGACTGACTGACTGGACTGACTGACTGAGACTGAATGACTGAGTGCTTGACTGATTGACTGTCAGACTGACTGACTGACTTCGCAAAAGGGAAAAATAAAAAAAAAAGAATTATAAAATTAGAAAAAAATATTTGCATTTAAGATTTCCTTTCCGGCCGGGACTCGAACCCAGTACCACGCGCTAGGAACCCAACGGTCTAGCCATTAGGCTATCGGAGCTCTGTCGATGGAAGTCTTAAATATAATAAAAACAAAAAATGCATCTTGGTAATTATTGATTCAAACACTTTGAAATTTACAGGTCGAATAATTAAACTGACTCAGAATTTTCTTCCCTACATAAATAATCAATAATTGCAAAGGAAAGAAATTGAAAAAAAAAAAGAATTTTCAAATTAGAAAAGAAATATATACATTGAAGATATTCGCTCCGGCTGGGACTCGAACCCAGGCCACTCGCTTGGAAGACCAGCGGTCTAGCCATTAGGCTATCGGAGTTCTGTCGAGCGGAGTCTTACTGCCTGACTGATACTGCCTGACTGACAGACTGACTCAATGACTGACTGATACTGACTGACTGACTCACTGACTGACCGAGACTGACTGACTAACTGCCTGACTGACTGAGACTGGACTGACTGACTGACTGACTGACTGACTGACTAACTGACTGAATGACTGACTGACTGACTGACCGAGACTGACTGACTGACTGACTGAGACTGGACTGGACTGACTGACTGACTGACTGCTTTAGTGACTATTTGACTGCACAGGACTGACCGACTGACTGACTGACTGACTGCCTGACTGACTGACTGACTGAATGACTGACTGACTGAGACTAAATGACTGACTGCTTGACTAACTGGCTGAAGGACTAACTGACTGACTGAGTGACTGACTGACTGGACTGACTGACTGAGACTGAATGACTGAGTGCTTGACTGATTGACTGTCAGACTGACTGACTGACTTTGCAAAAGGGAAAAATAAAAAAAAAAGAATTATAAAATTGGAAAAAAATAATCGCATTTAAGATTTCCTTTCCGGCCGGGACTCGAACCCAGTACCACGCGCTAGGAACCCAACGGTCTAGCCATCAGGCTATCGGAGCTCTTTCGATGGAAGTCTTAAATATAATAAAAACAAAAAATGCACCTTGGTAATTATTGATTCAAACACTTTGAAATTTACAGGTCGAATAATTAAACTGACTCAGAATTTTTCTCCCTACATAAATAATCAATATTCGCAAAAGAGAAAAATTAAAAAAAAAAGAAGAAGAAATTTCAAATTAGAAACTAAAAGTATACATTGAAGATTTTCGTTCAGGCTGGGACTCGAACCCAGGGCCACTCGCTTGGAAGCCTAACACTCTAGCCATTAGTCTATGGGAGCTCTGTCGGTGGGAGTTTTAAATATAATAAAAACAAAAAATGCACCTTGGTAATTGTTTATTTAAACACTTTGAAATCTTCGTGTCGAAAAATTAAACTGACTCAGAATTTTCTTCCCTACATAAATAATCAATAATTGCAAAGGAAAGAAATTGAAAAAAAAAAAGAATTTTCAAATTAGAAAAGAAATATATACATTGAAGATATTCGCTCCGGCTGGGACTCGAACCCAGGCCACTCGCTTGGAAGACCAGCGGTCTAGCCATTAGGCTATCGGAGTTATGTCGAGCGGAGTCTTACTGCCTGACTGATACTGCCTGACTGACAGACTGACTCACTGACTGATACTGACTGACTGACTCACTGACTGACCGAGACTGACTGACTAACTGCCTGACTGACTGAGACTGGACTGACTGACTGACTGACTGACTGACTGACTAACTGACTGACTGAGACTGACTGACTGACTGCTTGACTCTCTGACTGGCTATTTCACTGACTGACTGAATGACTAAATGACTGACTGACACTGACTGACTGACTGCTTGACTACCTGACTGACTGCTTGACTGACTAACTGACTGGACAGGACTGACCGACTGACTGACTGACAGACTGACTGAATAAGGATGACTGACAGACTGACTGAATAAGGCTGACCGACTGACTGACTGCCTGACTGACTGAATAAGGCTGACCGACTGACTGACTGCCTGACTGACTGAATAAGGCTGACCGACTGACTGACTGCCTGACTGACTGACTGACTGAATGACTGACTGACTGACTGACCGAGACTGACTGACTGACTGACTGAGACTGGACTGGACTGACTGACTGACTGACTGAGACTGACTGACTGCTTTAGTGACTAACTAACTGCACAGGACTGACCGACTGACTGACTGACTGACTGCCTGACTGACTGACTGACTGAATGACTGACTGACTGCGACTAAATGACTGACTGCTTGACTGACTGGCTGAAGGACTAACTGACTGACTGAGTGACTGACTGACTGGACTGACTGACTGAGACTGAATGACTGAGTGCTTGACTGATTGACTGTCAGACTGACTGACTGACTTCGCAAAAGGGAAAAATAAAAAAAAAAGAATTATAAAATTAGAAAAAATATTTGCATTTAAGATTTCCTTTTCGGCCGGGACTCGAACCCAGTACCACGCGCTAGGAACCCAACGGTCTAGCCATCAGGCTATCGGAGCTCTTTCGATGGAAGTCTTAAATATAATAAAAACAAAAAATGCACCTTGGTAATTATTGATTCAAACACTTTGAAATTTACAGGTCGAATAATTAAACTGACTCAGAATTTTTCTCCCTACATAAATAATCAATATTCGCAAAAGAGAAAAATTAAAAAAAAAGAAGAAGAAATTTCAAATTAGAAACTAAAAGTATACATTGAAGATTTTCGTTCAGGCTGGGACTCGAACCCAGGGCCACTCGCTTGGAAGCCTAACACTCTAGCCATTAGTCTATGGGAGCTCTGTCGGTGGGAGTTTTAAATATAATAAAAACAAAAAATGCACCTTGGTAATTGTTTATTTAAACACTTTGAAATCTTTGTGTCGAAAAATTAAACTGACTCAGAATTTTCTTCCCTACATAAATAATCAATAATTGCAAAGGAAAGAAATTGAAAAAAAAAAGAATTTTCAAATTAGAAAAGAAATATATACATTGAAGATATTCGCTCCGGCTGGGACTCGAACCCAGGCCACTCGCTTGGAAGACCAGCGGTGTAGCCATTAGGCTATCGGAGTTCTGTCGAGCGGAGTCTTACTGCCTGACTGATACTGCCTGACTGACAGACTGACTCACTGACTGACTGATACTGACTGACTGACTCACTGACTGACCGAGACTGACTGACTAACTGCCTGACTGACTGAGACTGGACTGACTGACTGACTGACTGACTGACTGACTAACTGACTGACTGAGACTGACTGAGACTGACTGACTGACTGCTTGACTCTCTGACTGGCTATTTCACTGACTGACTGAATGACTAAATGACTGACTGACACTGACTGACTGACTGCTTGACTACCTGACTGACTGCTTGACTGATTAACTGACTGGACAGGACTGACCGACTGACTGACTGACAGACTGACTGAATAAGGATGACTGACAGACTGACTGAATAAGGCTGACTGACTGACTGACTGAGAGACTGACTGAATAAGGCTGACCGACTGACTGACGGCCTGACTGACTGACTGAATGAATGACTGACTGACTGACTGACCGAGACTGACTGACTGAGACTGGACTGGACTGACTGACTGACTGACTGACTGAGACTGACTGACTGCTTTAGTGACTATTTGACTGCACAGGACTGACCGACTGACTGACTGACTGACTGCCTGACTGACTGACTGACTGAATGACTGACTGACTGAGACTAAATGACTGACTGCTTGACTGACTGGCTGAAGGACTAACTGACTGACTGAGTGACTGACTGACTGGACTGACTGACTGAGACTGAATGACTGAGTGCTTGACTGATTGACTGTCAGACTGACTGACTGACTTCGCAAAAGGGAAAAATAAAAAAAAAAGAATTATAAAATTGGAAAAAAATTTCGCATTTAAGATTTCCTTTCCGGCCGGGACTCGAACCCAGTACCACGCGCTAGGAACCCAACGGTCTAGCCATCAGGCTATCGGAGCTCTTTCGATGGAAGTCTTAAATATAATAAAAACAAAAAATGCACCTTGGTAATTATTGATTCAAACACTTTGAAATTTACAGGTCGAATAATTAAACTGACTCAGAATTTTTCTCCCTACATAAATAATCAATATTCGCAAAAGAGAAAAATTAAAAAAAAAAGAAGAAGAAATTTCAAATTAGAAACTAAAAGTATACATTGAAGATTTTCGTTCAGGCTGGGACTCGAACCCAGGGCCACTCGCTTGGAAGCCTAACACTCTAGCCATTAGTCTATGGGAGCTCTGTCGGTGGGAGTTTTAAATATAATAAAAACAAAAAATGCACCTTGGTAATTGTTTATTTAAACACTTTGAAATCTTCGTGTCGAAAAATTAAACTGACTCAGAATTTTCTTCCCTACATAAATAATCAATAATTGCAAAGGAAAGAAATTGAAAAAAAAAAAGAATTTTCAAATTAGAAAAGAAATATATACATTGAAGATATTCGCTCCGGCTGGGACTCGAACCCAGGCCACTCGCTTGGAAGACCAGCGGTCTAGCCATTAGGCTATCGGAGTTATGTCGAGCGGAGTCTTACTGCCTGACTGATACTGCCTGACTGACAGACTGACTCACTGACTGACTGATACTGACTGACTGACTCACTGACTGACCGAGACTGACTGACTAACTGCCTGACTGACTGAGACTGGACTGACTGACTGACTGACTGACTGACTGACTAACTGACTGACTGAGACTGACTGACTGACTGCTTGACTCTCTGACTGGCTATTTCACTGACTGACTGAATGACTAAATGACTGACTGACACTGACTGACTGACTGACTGACTGACTGCTTGACTACCTGACTGACTGCTTGACGGACTAACTGACTGGACAGGACTGACCGACTGACTGACTGACAGACTGACTGAATAAGGATGACTGACAGACTGACTGAATAAGGCTGACCGACTGACTGACTGCCTGACTGACTGAATAAGGCTGACCGACTGACTGACTGCCTGACTGACTGAATAAGGCTGACCGACTGACTGACTGCCTGACTGACTGACTGCTTGACTCTCTGAATTTCACTGACTGACTGACTGACTGACTGACTGCTTGACTGACTGACTGACTGACTGACCTGACTGACTGCTGACTGACTGACTGACTGAGACTGGACTGGACTGACTGACTGACTGACTGAGACTGACTGACTGCTTTAGTGACTAACTAACTGCACAGGACTGACCGACTGACTGACTGACTGACTGCCTGACTGACTGACTGACTGAATGACTGACTGACTGCGACTAAATGACTGACTGCTTGACTGACTGGCTGAAGGACTAACTGACTGACTGAGTGACTGACTGACTGGACTGACTGACTGAGACTGAATGACTGAGTGCTTGACTGATTGACTGTCAGACTGACTGACTGACTTCGCAAAAGGGAAAAATAAAAAAAAAAGAATTATAAAATTAGAAAAAATATTTGCATTTAAGATTTCCTTTCCGGCCGGGACTCGAACCCAGTACCACGCGCTAGGAACCCAACGGTCTAGCCATCAGGCTATCGGAGCTCTTTCGATGGAAGTCTTAAATATAATAAAAACAAAAAATGCACCTTGGTAATTATTGATTCAAACACTTTGAAATTTACAGGTCGAATAATTAAACTGACTCAGAATTTTTCTCCCTACATAAATAATCAATATTCGCAAAAGAGAAAAATTAAAAAA
The DNA here is from genome assembly GCF_026930045.1 of Uloborus diversus. NCBI lineage: Eukaryota > Metazoa > Arthropoda > Arachnida > Araneae > Uloboridae > Uloborus > Uloborus diversus. The sequence continues at coordinate 25,009 of NW_026558892.1, read as the reverse complement.
AAAGAAGAAGAAATTTCAAATTAGAAACTAAAAGTATACATTGAAGATTTTCGTTCAGGCTGGGACTCGAACCCAGGGCCACTCGCTTGGAAGCCTAACACTCTAGCCATTAGTCTATGGGAGCTCTGTCGGTGGGAGTTTAAATATAATAAAAACAAAAAATGCACCTTGGTAATTGTTTATTTAAACACTTTGAAATCTTCGTGTCGAAAAATTAAACTGACTCAGAATTTTCTTCCCTACATAAATAATCAATAATTGCAAAGGAAAGAAATTGAAAAAAAAAAAGAATTTTCAAATTAGAAAAGAAATATATACATTGAAGATATTCGCTCCGGCTGGGACTCGAACCCAGGCCACTCGCTTGGAAGACCAGCGGTCTAGCCATTAGGCTATCGGAGTTCTGTCGAGCGGAGTCTTACTGCCTGACTGATACTGCCTGACTGACAGACTGACTGACAGACTGACTCACTGACTGACTGATACTGACTGACTGACTCACTGACTGACCGAGACTGACTGACTAACTGCCTGACTGACTGAGACTGGACTGACTGACTGACTGACTGACTGACTGACTGACTAACTGACTGACTGAGACTGACTGACTGACTGCTTGACTCTCTGACTGGCTATTTCACTGACTGACTGAATGACTAAATGACTGACTGACACTGACTGACTGACTGCTTGACTACCTGACTGACTGCTTGACTGACTAACTGACTGGACAGGACTGACCGACTGACTGACTGACAGACTGACTGAATAAGGATGACTGACAGACTGACTGAATAAGGCTGACTGACTGACTGACTGACAGACTGACTGAATAAGGCTGACCGACTGACTGACTGCCTGACTGACTGACTGACTGAGACTGACTGACTGCTTTAGTGACTAACTGACTGCACAGGACTGACCGACTGACTGACTGACTGACTGCCACACTGACTGACTGACTGAATGACTGACTGACTGAGACTAAATGACTGACTGCTTGACTGACTGGCTGAAGGACTAACTGACTGACTGAGTGACTGACTGACTGGACTGACTGACTGAGACTGAATGACTGAGTGCTTGACTGATTGACTGTCAGACTGACTGACTGACTTCGCAAAAGGGAAAAATAAAAAAAAAAGAATTATAAAATTAGAAAAAAATATTTGCATTTAAGATTTCCTTTCCGGCCGGGACTCGAACCCAGTACCACGCGCTAGGAACCCAACGGTCTAGCCATTAGGCTATCGGAGCTCTGTCGATGGAAGTCTTAAATATAATAAAAGCAAAAAATGCACCTTGGTAATTATTGATTCAAACACTTTGAAATTTACAGGTCGAATAATTAAACTGACTCAGAATTTTTCTCCCTACATAAATAATCAATATTCGCAAAAGAGAAAAATTAAAAAAAAAAGAAGAAGAAATTTCAAATTAGAAACTAAAAGTATACATTGAAGATTTTCGTTCAGGCTGGGACTCGAACCCAGGGCCACTCGCTTGGAAGCCTAACACTCTAGCCATTAGTCTATGGGAGCTCTGTCGGTGGGAGTTTTAAATATAATAAAAACAAAAAATGCACCTTGGTAATTGTTTATTTAAACACTTTGAAATCTTCGTGTCGAAAAATTAAACTGACTCAGAATTTTCTTCCCTACATAAATAATCAATAATTGCAAAGGAAAGAAATTGAAAAAAAAAAGAATTTTCAAATTAGAAAAGAAATATATACATTGAAGATATTCGCTCCGGCTGGGACTCGAACCCAGGCCACTCGCTTGGAAGACCAGCGGTCTAGCCATTAGGCTATCGGAGTTCTGTCGAGCGGAGTCTTACTGCCTGACTGATACTGCCTGACTGACAGACTGACTCACTGACTGACTGATACTGACTGACTGACTCACTGACTGACCGAGACTGACTGACTAACTGCCTGACTGACTGAGACTGGACTGACTGACTGACTGACTGACTGACTAACTGAGACTGACTGACTGACTGCTTGACTCTCTGACTGGCTATTTCACTGACTGACTGAATGACTAAATGACTGACTGACACTGACTGACTGACTGCTTGACTACCTGACTGACTGCTTGACTGACTAACTGACTGTACAGGACTGACCGACTGACTGACTGACAGACTGACTGAATAAGGTTACTGACAGACTGACTGAATAAGGCTGACTGACTGACTGACTGACAGACTGACTGAATAAGGCTGACCGACTGACTGACTGCCTGACTGACTGACTGACCGACTGACTGACTGACTGACTGCCTGACTGACTGACTGACTGAATGACTGACTGACTGAGACTAAATGACTGACTGCTTGACTGACTGGCTGAAGGACTAACTGACTGACTGAGTGACTGACTGACTGGACTGACTGACTGAGACTGAATGACTGAGTGCTTGACTGATTGACTGTCAGACTGACTGACTGACTTCGCAAAAGGGAAAAATAAGAAAAAAAGAATTATAAAATTAGAAAAAAATATTTGCATTTAAGATTTCCTTTCCGGCTGGGATTTGAACCCAGGGCGACACTCATGGAAGCCCAACGCTCTCGCCAATATACTATCGGATCTCTGTTGATTGGTGTCTTAATTATAATAAAAACAAAAAATGCACCTTAGTAATTATTGATCTAAAATCTTTGAAATCTAAAGGTCGAATGATTAAACTGACTCAGAATTTTCTTCCGTACATAAATAATCCATATTTGCAAAAGAAAGAAATTGAAAAAAAAAAAAGAATCTTCAAATTAGAAGAGAAATATATACATGGAAGATTTTCGTTCCGGCCGGGACTCGAACCCAGTACCACGCGCTTGGAACCCAACGGTCTAGCCATTAGGCTATCGGAGCTCTGTCGATTTAAGTCTTAAATATAATAAAAACAAAAAATGCACCTTGGTAGTTATTGATTCAAACACTTTGAAATTTACAGGTCGAATAATTAAACTGACTCAGAATTTTTCTCCCTACATAAATAATCAATATTCGCAAAAGAGAAAAATTAAAAAAAAAAGAAGAAGAAATTTCAAATTAGAAACTAAAAGTATACATTGAAGATTTTCGTTCAGGCTGGGACTCGAACCCAGGGCCACTCGCTTGGAAGCCTAACACTCTAGCCATTAGTCTATGGGAGCTCTGTCGGTGGGAGTTTTAAATATAATAAAAACAAAAAATGCACCTTGGTAATTGTTTATTTAAACACTTTGAAATCTTCGTGTCGAAAAATTAAACTGACTCAGAATTTTCTTCCCTACATAAATAATCAATAATTGCAAAGGAAAGAAATTGAAAAAAAAAAGAATTTTCAAATTAGAAAAGAAATATATACATTGAAGATATTCGCTCCGGCTGGGACTCGAACCCAGGCCACTCGCTTGGAAGACCAGCGGTCTAGCCATTAGGCTATCGGAGTGCTGTCGAGCGGAGTCTTACTGCCTGACTGATACTGCCTGACTGACAGACTGACTCACTGACTGACTGATACTGACTGACTGACTCACTGACTGACCGAGACTGACTGACTAACTGCCTGACTGACTGAGACTGGACTGACTGACTGACTGACTGACTGACTGACTGACTAACTGACTGACTGAGACTGACTGACTGACTGCTTGACTCTCTGACTGGCTATTTCACTGACTGACTGAATGACTAAATGACTGACTGACACTGACTGACTGACTGCTTGACTACCTGACTGACTGCTTGACTGACTAACTGACTGGACAGGACTGACAGACTGACTGACTGACAGACTGACTGAATAAGGATGACTGACAGACTGACTGAATAAGGCTGACTGACTGACTGACTGACAGACTGACTGAATAAGGCTGACCGACTGACTGACTGCCTGACTGACTGAATGACTGACTGACTGACTGACCGAGACTGACTGACTGACTGACTGTGACTGGACTGGACTGACTGACTGACTGACTGACTGAGACTGACTGACTGCTTTAGTGACTAACTGACTGCACAGGACTGACCGACTGACTGACTGACTGACTGCCTGACTGACTGACTGACTGAATGACTGACTGACTGAGACTAAATGACTGACTGCTTGACTGACTGGCTGAAGGACTAACTGACTGACTGAGTGACTGACTGACTGGACTGACTGACTGAGACTGAATGACTGAGTGCTTGACTGATTGACTGTCAGACTGACTGACTGACTTCGCAAAAGGGAAAAATAAAAAAAAAAAGAATTATAAAATTAGAAAAAAATATTTGCATTTAAGATTTCCTTTCTGGCTGGGATTTGAACCCAGGGCGACACTCATGGAAGCCCAACGCTCTCGCCAATATATTATCGGATCTCTGTTGATCGGTGTCTTAATTATAATAAAAGCAAAAAATGCACCTTAGTAATTATTGATCTAAAATCTTTGAAATCTAAAGGTCGAATGATTAAACTGACTCATTTTCTTCCGTACATAAATAATCCATATTTGCAAAAGAAAGAAATTAAAAAAAAAAAAAAATCTTCAAATTAGAAGAGAAATATATACATGGAAGATTTTCGTTCCGGCCGGGACTCGAACCCAGTACCACGCGCTTGGAACCCAACGGTCTAGCCATTAGGCTATCGGAGCTCTGTCGATGGAAGTCTTAAATATAATAAAAACAAAAAATGCACCTTGGTAATTATTGATTCAAACACTTTGAAATTTACAGGTCGAATAATTAAACTGACTCAGAATTTTTCTCCCTACATAAATAATCAATATTCGCAAAAGAGAAAAATTAAAAAAAAAGAAGAAGAAATTTCAAATTAGAAACTAAAAGTACACATTGAAGATTTTCGTTCAGGCTGGGACTCGAACCCAGGGCCACTCGCTTGGAAGCCTAACACTCTAGCCATTAGTCTATGGGAGCTCTGTCGGTGGGAGTTTTAAATATAATAAAAACAAAAAATGCACCTTGGTAATTGTTTATTTAAACACTTTGAAATCTTCGTGTCGAAAAATTAAACTGACTCAGAATTTTCTTCCCTACATAAATAATCAATAATTGCAAAGGAAAGAAATTGAAAAAAAAAAGAATTTTCAAATTAGAAAAGAAATATATACATTGAAGATATTCGCTCCGGCTGGGACTCGAACCCAGGCTACTCGCTTGGAAGACCAGCGTTCTAGCCATTAGGCTATCGGAGTTCTGTCGAGCGGAGTCTTACTGCCTGACTGACAGACTGACTCACTGACTGACCGAGACTGACTGACTAACTGCCTGACTGACTGAGACTGGACTGACTGACTGACTGACTGACTGACTGACTAACTGACTGACTGAGACTGACTGACTGACTGCTTGACTCTCTGACTGGCTATTTCACTGACTGACTGAATGACTAAATGACTGACTGACACTGACTGCTGGACTACCTGACTGACTGCTTGACTGACTAACTGACTGGACAGGACTGACCGACTGACTGACTGACAGACTGACTGAATAAGGATGACTGACAGACTGACTGAATAAGGCTGACTGACTGACTGACTGACAGACTGACTGAATAAGGCTGACCGACTGACTGACTGCCTGACTGACTGACTGACTGAATGACTGACTGACTGACTGACCGAGACTGACTGACTGACTGACTGAGACTGGACTGCACTGACTGACTGACTGACTGACTGAGACTGACTGACTGCTTTAGTGACTAACTGACTGCACAGAACTGACCGACTGACTGACTGACTGACTGCCTGACTGACTGACTGACTGAGACATACTGACTGCTTTAGTGACTAACTGACTGCACAGGACTGACCGACTGACTGACTGACTGACTGCCTGACTGACTGACTGACTGAATGACTGACTGACAGAGACTAAATGACTGACTGCTTGACTGACTGGCTGAAGGACTAACTGACTGACTGAGTGACTGACTGACTGGACTGACTGACTGAGACTGAATGACTGAGTGCTTGACTGATTGACTGTCAGACTGACTGACTGACTTCGCAAAAGGGAAAAATAAAAAAAAAAGAATTATAAAATTAGAAAAAAATATTTGCATTTAAGATTTCCTTTCCGGCCGGGACTCGAACCCAGTACCACGCGCTAGGAACCCAACGGTCTAGCCATTAGGCTATCGGAGCTCTGTCGATGGAAGTCTTAAATATAATAAAAACAAAAAATGCACCTTGGTAATTATTGATTCAAACACTTTGAAATTTACAGGTCGAATAATTAAACTGACTCAGAATTTTTCTCCCTACATAAATAATCAATATTCGCAAAAGAGAAAAATTAAAAAAAAAAGAAGAAGAAATTTCAAATTAGAAACTAAAAGTATACATTGAAGATTTTCGTTCCGGCCGGGACTCGAACCCAGTACCACGCGCTTGGAACCCAACGGTCTAGCCATTAGGCTATCGGAGCTCTGTCGATGGAAGTCTTAAATATAATAAAAACAAAAAATGCACCTTGGTAATTATTGATTCAAACACATTGAAATTTACAGGTCGAATAATTAAACTGACTTAGAATTTTTCTCCCTACATAAATAATCAATATTCGCAAAAGAAAAAAATTAAAAAAAAAAGAAGAAGAAATTTCAAATTAGAAACTAAAAGTATACATTGAAGATTTTCGTTCAGGCTGGGACTCGAACCCAGGGCCACTCGCTTGGAAGCCTAACACTCTAGCCATTAGTCTATGGGAGCTCTGTCGGTGGGAGTTTTAAATATAATAAAAACAAAAAATGCACCTTGGTAATTGTTTATTTAAACACTTTGAAATCTTCGTGTCGAATAATTAAACTGACTCAGAATTTTCTTCCCTACATAAATAATCAATAATTGCAAAGGAAAGAAATTGAAAAAAAAAAAGAATTTTCAAATTAGAAAAGAAATATATACATTGAAGATATTCGCTCCGGCTGGGACTCGAACCCAGGCCACTCGCTTGGAAGACCAGCGGTCTAGCCATTAGGCTATCGGAGTTCTGTCGAGCGGAGTCTTACTGCCTGACTGATACTGCCTGACTGACAGACTGACTCAATGACTGACTGATACTGACTGACTGACTCACTGACTGACCGAGACTGACTGACTAACTGCCTGACTGACTGAGACTGGACTGACTGACTGACTGACTGACTGACTGACTAACTGACTGAATGACTGACTGACTGACTGACCGAGACTGACTGACTGACTGACTGAGACTGGACTGGACTGACTGACTGACTGACTGACTGAGACTGACTGACTGCTTTAGTGACTATTTGACTGCACAGGACTGACCGACTGACTGACTGACTGACTGCCTGACTGACTGACTGACTGAATGACTGACTGACTGAGACTAAATGACTGACTGCTTGACTAACTGGCTGAAGGACTAACTGACTGACTGAGTGACTGACTGACTGGACTGACTGACTGAGACTGAATGACTGAGTGCTTGACTGATTGACTGTCAGACTGACTGACTGACTTCGCAAAAGGGAAAAATAAAAAAAAAAGAATTATAAAATTGGAAAAAAATAATCGCATTTAAGATTTCCTTTCCGGCCGGGACTCGAACCCAGTACCACGCGCTAGGAACCCAACGGTCTAGCCATCAGGCTATCGGAGCTCTTTCGATGGAAGTCTTAAATATAATAAAAACAAAAAATGCACCTTGGTAATTATTGATTCAAACACTTTGAAATTTACAGGTCGAATAATTAAACTGACTCAGAATTTTTCTCCCTACATAAATAATCAATATTCGCAAAAGAGAAAAATTAAAAAAAAAAGAAGAAGAAATTTCAAATTAGAAACTAAAAGTATACATTGAAGATTTTCGTTCAGGCTGGGACTCGAACCCAGGGCCACTCGCTTGGAAGCCTAACACTCTAGCCATTAGTCTATGGGAGCTCTGTCGGTGGGAGTTTTAAATATAATCAAAACAAAAAATGCACCTTGGTAATTGTTTATTTAAACACTTTGAAATCTTCGTGTCGAAAAATTAAACTGACTCAGAATTTTCTTCCCTACATAAATAATCAATAATTGCAAAGGAAAGAAATTGAAAAAAAAAAAGAATTTTCAAATTAGAAAAAAAATATATACATTGAAGATATTCGCTCCGGCTGGGACTCGAACCCAGGCCACTCGCTTGGAAGACCAGCGGTCTAGCCATTAGGCTATCGGAGTTCTGTCGAGCGGAGTCTTACTGCCTGACTGATACTGCCTGACTGACAGACTGACTCACTGACTGACTGATACTGACTGACTGACTCACTGACTGACCGAGACTGACTGACTAACTGCCTGACTGACTGAGACTGGACTGACTGACTGACTGACTGACTGACTGACTGACTAACTGACTGACTGAGACTGACTGACTGACTGCTTGACTCTCTGACTGGCTATTTCACTGACTGACTGAATGACTAAATGACTGACTGACACTGACTGACTGACTGCTTGACTACCTGACTGACTGCTTGACTGACTAACTGACTGGACAGGACTGACCGACTGACTGACTGACAGACTGACTGAATAAGGATGACTGACAGACTGACTGAATAAGGCTGACCGACTGACTGACTGCCTGACTGACTGAATAAGGCTGACCGACTGACTGACTGCCTGACTGACTGACTGACTGAATGACTGACTGACTGACTGACCGAGACTGACTGACTGACTGACTGACTGACTGAGACTGACTGACTGCTTTAGTGACTAACTAACTGCACAGGACTGTTCGACTGACTGACTGACTGACTGCCTGACTGACTGACTGAATGACTGACTGACTGCGACTAAATGACTGACTGCTTGACTGACTGGCTGAAGGACTAACTGACTGACTGAGTGACTGACTGACTGGACTGACTGACTGAGACTGAATGACTGAGTGCTTGACTGATCGACTGTCAGACTGACTGACTGACTTCGCAAAAGGGAAAAATAAAAAAAAAAAGAATTATAAAATTAGAAAAAAATATTTGCATTTAAGATTTCCTTTCCGGCCGGGACTCGAACCCAGTACCACGCGCTAGGAACCCAACGGTCTAGCCATTAGGCTATCGGAGCTCTGTCGATGGAAGTCTTAAATATAATAAAAACAAAAAATGCACCTTGGTAATTATTGATTCAAACACTTTGAAATTTACAGGTCGAATAATTAAACTGACTCAGAATTTTTCTCCCTACAAAAATAATCAATATTCGCAAAAGAGAAAAATTAAAGAAAAAGAAGAAGAAATTTCAAATTAGAAACTAAAAGTATACATTGAAGATTTTCGTTCAGGCTGGGACTCGAACCCAGGGCCACTCGCTTGGAAGCCTAACACTCTAGCCAATAGTCTATGGGAGCTCTGTCGGTGGGAGTTTTAAATATAATAAAAACAAAAAATGCACCTTGGTAATTGTTTATTTAAACACTTTGAAATCTTCGTGTCGAAAAATTAAACTGACTCAGAATTTTCTTCCCTACATAAATAATCAATAATTGCAAAGGAAAGAAATTGAAAAAAAAAGAATTTTCAAATTAGAAAAGAAATATATACATTGAAGATATTCGCTCCGGCTGGGACTCGAACCCAGGCCACTCGCTTGGAAGACCAGCGGTCTAGCCAGTAGGCTATCGGAGTTCTGTCGAGCGGAGTCTTACTGCCTGACTTATACTGCCTGACTGACAGACTGACTCACTGACTGACTGATACTGACTGACTGACTCACTGACTGACCGAGACTGACTGACTAACTGCCTGACTGACTGAGACTGGACTGACTGACTGACTGACTGACTAACTGACTGACTGAGACTGACTGACTGACTGCTTGACTACCTGACTGACTGACTGACTGACAGACTGACTGAATAAGGCTGACCGACTGACTGACTGCCTGACTGACTGACTGACTGAATGACTGACTGACTGACTGACCGAGACTGACTGACTGACTGACTGAGACTGGACTGGACTGACTGACTGACTGACTGACTGAGACTGACTGAGTGCTTTAGTGACTAACTGACTGCACAGGACTAACCGACTGACTGACTGACTGACGGCCTGACTGACTGACTGACTGAATGACTGACTGACTGAGACTAAATGACTGACTGCTGGACTGACTGGCTGAAGGACTAACTGACTGACTGAGTGACTGACTGACTGGACTGACTGACTGAGACTGAATGACTGAGTGCTTGACTGATTGACTGTCAGACTGACTGACTGACTTCGCAAAAGGGAAAAATAAAAAAAAAGAATTATAAAATTAGAAAAAAATATTTGCATTTAAGATTTCCTTTCCGGCTGGGATTTGAACCCAGGGCGACACTCATGGAAGCCCAACGCTCTCGCCAATATACTATCGGATCTCTGTTGATCGGTGTCTTAATTATAATAAAAACAAAAAATGCACCTTAGTAATTATTGATCTAAAATCTTTGAAATCTAAAGGTCGAATGATTAAACTGACTCAGAATTTTCTTCCGTACATAAATAATCCATATTTGCAAAAGAAAGAAATTGAAAAAAAAAAGAATCTTCAAATTAGAAGAGAAATATATACATGGAAGATTTTCGTTCCGGCCGGGACTCGAACCCAGTACCACGCGCTTGGAACCCAACGGTCTAGCCATTAGGCTATCGGAGCTCTGTCGATGGAAGTCTTAAATATAATAAAAACAAAAAATGCACCTTGGTAATTATTGATTCAAACACTTTGAAATTTACAGGTCGAATAATTAAACTGACTCAGAATTTTTCTCCCTACATAAATAATCAATATTCGCAAAAGAGAAAAATTAAAAAAAAAAAGAAGAAGAAATTTCAAATTAGAAACTAAAAGTATACATTGAAGATTTTCGTTCAGGCTGGGACTCGAACCCAGGGCCACTCGCTTGGAAGCCTAACACTCTAGCCATTAGTCTATGGGAGCTCTGTCGGTGGGAGTTTTAAATATAATAAAAACAAAAAATGCACCTTGGTAATTGTTTATTTAAACACTTTGAAATCTTCGTGTCGAAAAATTAAACTGACTCAGAATTTTCTTCCCTACATAAATAATCAATAATTGCAAAGGAAAGAAATTGAAAAAAAAAAGAATTTTCAAATTAGAAAAGAAATATATACATTGAAGATATTCGCTCCGGCTGGGACTCGAACCCAGGCCACTCGCTTGGAAGACCAGCGGTCTAGCCATTAGGCTATCGGAGTTCTGTCGAGCGGAGCCTTACTGCCAGGCTGATACTGCCTGACTGACAGACTGACTCACTGACTGACTGATACTGACTGACTGACTCACTGACTGACCGAGACTGACTGACTAACTGCCTGACTGACTGAGACTGGACTGACTGACTGACTGACTGACTGACTGACTAACTGACTGACTGAGACTGACTGACTGACTGCTTGACTCTCTGACTGGCTATTTCACTGACTGACTGAATGACTAAATGACTGACTGACACTGACTGACTGACTGCTTGACTACCTGACTGACTGCTTGACTGACTAACTGACTGGACAGGACTGACCGACTGACTAACTGCCTGACTGACTGACTGACTGAATGACTGACTGACTGACTGACCGAGACTGACTGACTGACTGACTGAGACTGACTGACTGCTTTAGTGACTAACTGACTGCACAGGACTGACCGACTGACTGACTGACTGACTGACTGACTGACTGACTGACTGAATGACTGACTGACTGAGACTAAATGACTGACTGCTTGACTGACTGGCTGAAGGACTAACTGACTGACTGAGTGACTGACTGACTGGACTGACTGACTGAGACTGAATGACTGAGTGCTTGACTGATTGACTGTCAGACTGACTGACTGACTTCGCAAAAGGGAAAAATAAAAAAAAAGAATTATAAAATTAGAAAAAAATATTTGCATTTAAGATTTCCTTTCCGGCTGGGATTTGAACCCAGGGCGACACTCATGGAAGCCCAACGCTCTCGCCAATATACTATCGGATCTCTGTTGATCGGTGTCTTAATTATAATAAAAACAAAAAATGCACCTTAGTAATTATTGATCTAAAATCTTTGAAATCTAAAGGTCGAATGATTAAACTGACTCAGAATTTTCTTCCGTACATAAATAATCCATATTTGCAAAAGAAAGAAATTGAAAAAAAAAAAGAATCTTCAAATCAGAAGAGAAATATATACATGGAAGATTTTCGTTCCGGCCGGGACTCGAACCCAGTACCACGCGCTTGGAACCCAACGGTCTAGCCATTAGGCTATCGGAGCTCTGTCGATGGAAGTCTTAAATATAATAAAAACAAAAAATGCACCTTGGTAATTATTGATTCAAACACTTTGAAATTTACAGGTCGAATAGTTAAACTGACTCAGAATTTTTCTCCCTACATAAATAATGAATATTCGCAAAAGAGAAAAATTAAAAAAAAAAAGAAGAAGAAATTTCAAATTAGACACTAAAAGTATACATTGAAGATTTTCGTTCAGGCTGGGACTCGAACCCAGGGCCACTCGCTTGGAAGCCTAACACTCTAGCCATTAGTCTATGGGAGCTCTGTCGGTGGGAGTTTTAAATATAATAAAAACAAAAAATGCACCTTGGTAATTGTTTATTTAAACACTTTGAAATCTTCGTGTCGAAAAATTAAACTGACTCAGAATTTTCTTCCCTACATAAATAATCAATAATTGCAAAGGAAAGAAATTGAAAAAAAAAAAGAATTTTCAAATTAGAAAAGAAATATATACATTGAAGATATTCGCTCCGGCTGGGACTCGAACCCAGGCCACTCGCTTGGAAGACCAGCGGTCTAGCCATTAGGCTATCGGAGTTCTGTCGAGCGGAGTCTTACTGCCTGACTGATACTGCCTGACTGACAGACTGACTCACTGACTGACTGATACTGACTGACTGACTTACTGACTGACTAACTGCCTGACTGACTGAGACTGGACTGACTGACTGACTGACTGACTGACTGACTAACTGACTGACTGAGACTGACTGACTGACTGCTTGACTCTCTGACTGGCTATTTCACTGACTGACTGAATGACTAAATGACTGACTGACACTGACTGACTGACTGCTTGACTACCTGACTGACTGCTTGACCGACTAACTGACTGGACAGGACTGACCGACTGACTGACTGACAGACTGACTGAATAAGGATGACTGACAGACTGACTGAATAAGGCTGACTGACTGACTGACTGAGACTGACTGAATAAGGCTGACCGACTGACTGACTGCCTGACTGACTGACTGACTGAATGACTGACTGACTGACTGACCGAGACTGACTGACTGACTGACTGAGACTGGACTGGACTGACTTCGCAAAAGGGAAAAATAAAAAAAAAGAATTATAAAATTAGAAAAAAATATTTGCATTTAAGATTTCCTTTCCGGCCGGGACTCGAACCCAGTACCACGCGCTAGGAACCCAACGGTCTAGCCATTAGGCTATCGGAGCTCTTTCGATGGAAGTCTTAAATATAATAAAAACAAAAAATGCACCTTGGTAATTATTGATTCAAACACTTTGAAATTTACAGGTCGAATAATTAAACTGACTCAGAATTTTTCTCCCTACATAAATAATCAATATTCGCAAAAGAGAAAAATTAAAAAAAAAGAAGAAGAAATTTCAAATTAGAAACTAAAAGTATACATTGAAGATTTTCGTTCAGGCTGGGACTCGAACCCAGGGCCACTCGCTTGGAAGCCTAACACTCTAGCCATTAGTCTATGGGAGCTCTGTCGGTGGGAGTTTTAAATATAATAAAAACAAAAAATGCACCTTGGTAATTGTTTATTTAAACACTTTGAAATCTTCGTGTCGAAAAATTAAACTGACTCAGAATTTTCTCCCCTACATAAATAATCAATAATTGCAAAGGAAAGAAATTGAAAAAAAAAAAAAAAGAATTTTCAAATTAGAAAAGAAATATATACATTGAAGATATTCGCTCCGGCTGGGACTCGAACCCAGGCCACTCGCTTGGAAGACCAGCGGTCTAGCCATTAGGCTATCGGAGTTCTGTCGAGCGGAGTCTTACTGCCTGACTGATACTGCCTGACTGACAGACTGACTCACTGACTGACTGAATGACTAAATGACTGACTGACACTGACTGACTGACTGCTTGACTACCTGACTGACTGCTTGACTGACTAACTGACTGGACAGGACTGACCGACTGACTGACTGACAGACTGACTGAATAAGGATGACTGACAGACTGACTGAATAAGGCTGACTTACTGACTGACTGACAGACTGACTGAATAAGGCTGACCGACTGACTGACTGCCTGACTGACTGAATAAGGCTGACCGACTGACTGACTGACTGACTGACTGACTGACTGAATGACTGACTGACTGACTGACCGAGACTGACTGACTGACTGACTGAGACTGGACTGGACTGACTGACTGACTGAGACTGACTGACTGCTTTAGTGACTAACTGACTGCACAGGACTGACCGACTGACTGACTGACTGACTGCCTGACTGACTGACTGACTGAATGACTGACTGACTGAGACTAAATGACTGACTGCTTGACTGACTGGCTGAAGGACTAACTGACTGACTGAGTGACTGACTGACTGGACTGACTGACTGAGACTGAATGACTGAGTGCTTGACTGATTGACTGTCAGACTGACTGACTGACTTCGCAAAAGGGAAAAATAAAAAAAAAAGAATTATAAAATTAGAAAAAAATATTTGCATTTAAGATTTCCTTTCCGGCTGGGATTTAAACCCAGGGCGACACTCATGGAAGCCCAACGCTCTCGCCAATATACTATCGGATCTCTGTTGATCGGTGTCTTAATTATAATAAAAACAAAAAATGCACCTTAGTAATTATTGATCTTAAATCTTTGAAATCTAAAGGTCGAATGATTAAACTGACTCAGAATTTTCTTCCGTACATAAATAATCCATATTTGCAAAAGAAAGAAATTGAAAAAAAAAAGAATCTTCAAATTAGAAGAGAAATATATACATGGAAGATTTTCGTTCCGGCCGGGACTCGAACCCAGTACCACGCGCTTGGAACCCAACGGTCTAGCCATTAGGCTATCGGAGCTCTGTCGATGGAAGTCTTAAATATAATAAAAACAAAAAATGCACCTTGGTAATTATTGATTCAAACACTTTGAAATTTACAGGTCGAATAATTAAACTGACTCAGAATTTTTCTCCCTACATAAATAATCAATATTCGCAAAAGAGAAAAATTAAAAAAAAAAGAAGAAGAAATTTCAAATTAGAAACTAAAAGTATACATTGAAGATTTTCGTTCAGGCTGGGACTTGAACCCAGGGCCACTCGCTTGGAAGCCTAACACTCTAGCCATTAGTCTATGGGAGCTCTGTCGGTGGGAGTTTTAAATATAATAAAAACAAAAAATGCACCTTGGTAATTGTTTATTTAAACACTTTGAAATATTCGTGTCGAAAAATTAAACTGACTCAGAATTTTCTTCCCTACATAAATAATCAATAATTGCGAAGGAAAGAAATTGAAAAAAAAAAGAATTTTCAAATTAGAAAAGAAATATATACATTGAAGATATTCGCTCCGGCTGGGACTCGAACCCAGGCCACTCGCTTGGAAGACCAGCGGTCTAGCCATTAGGCTATCGGAGTTCTGTCGAGCGGAGTCTTACTGCCTGACTGATACTGCCTGACTGACAGACTGACTCACTGACTGACTGATACTGACTGACTGACTCACTGACTGACCGAGACTGACTGACTAACTGCCTGACTGACTGAGACTGGACTGACTGACTGACTGACTGACTGACTGACTAACTGACTGACTGAGACTGACTGACTGACTGCTTGACTCTCTGACTTTCTATTTCACTGACTGACTGAATGACTAAATAACTGACTGATACTGACTGACTGACTGCTTGACTACCTGACTGACTGCTTGACTGACTAACTGACTGGACAGGACTGACCGACTGACTGACTGACAGACTGACTGAATAAGGATGACTGACAGACTGACTGAATAAGGCTGACTGACTGACTGACTGACAGACTGACTGAATAAGGCTGACCGACTGACTGACTGCCTGACTGACTGACTGACTGACTGACTGAGACTGGACTGGACTGACTGACTGACTGACTGACTGAGACTGACTGACTTCTTTAGTGACTAACTGACTGCACAGGACTGACCGACTGACTGACTGACTGACTGCCTGACTGACTGACTGACTGAATGACTGACTGACTGAGACTAAATGACTGACTGCTTGACTGACTGGCTGAAGGACTAACTGACTGACTGAGTGACTGACTGACTGGACTGACTGACTGAGACTGAATGACTGAGTGCTTGACTGATTGACTGTCAGACTGACTGACTGACTTCGCAAAAGGGAAAAATAAAAAAAAAGAATTATAAAATTAGAAAAAAATATTTGCATTTAAGATTTCCTTTCCGGCCGGGACTCGAACCCAGTACCACGCGCTAGGAACCCAACGGTCTAGCCATTAGGCTATCGGAGCTCTGTCGATGGAAGTCTTAAATATAATAAAAACAAAAAATGCACCTTGGTAATTATTGATTCAAACACTTTGAAATTTACAGGTCGAATAATTAAACTGACTCAGAATTTTTCTCCCTACATAAATAATCAATATTCGCAAAAGAGAAAAATTAAAAAAAAAAAAGAAGAAGAAATTTCAAATTAGAAACTAAAAGTATTCATTGAAGATTTTCGTTCAGGCTGGGACTCGAACCCAGGGCCACTCGCTTGGAAGCCTAACACTCTAGCCATTAGTCTATGGGAGCTCTGTCGGTGGGAGTTTTAAATATAATAAAAACAAAAAATGCACCTTGGTAATTGTTTATTTAAACACTTTGAAATCTTCGTGTCGAAAAATTAAACTGACTCAGAATTTTCTTCCCTACATAAATAATCAATAATTGCAAAGGAAAGAAATTGAAAAAAAAAAAGAATTTTCAAATTAGAAAAGAAATATATACATTGAAGATATTCGCTCCGGCTGGGACTCGAACCCAGGCCTCTCGCTTGGAAGACCAGCGGTCTAGCCATTAGGCTATCGGAGTTCTGTCGAGCGGAGTCTTACTGCCTGACTGATACTGCCTGACTGACAGACTGACTCACTGACTGACTGATACTGACTGACTGACTCACTGACTGACCGAGACTGACTGACTAACTGCCTGACTGACTGAGACTGGACTGACTGACTGACTGACTGACTGACTGACTAACTGACTGACTGAGACTGACTGACTGACTGCTTGACTCTCTGACTGGCTATTTCACTGACTGACTGAATGACTAAATGACTGACTGACACTGACTGACTGACTGCTTGACTACCTGACTGACTGCTTGACTGACTAACTGACTGGACAGGACTGACCGACTGACTGACTGACAGACTGACTGAATAAGGATGACTGACAGACTGACTGAATAAGGCTGACTGACTGACTGACTGACAGACTGACTGAATAAGGCTGACCGACCGACTGACTGCCTGACTGACTGCCTGACTGACTGACTGACTGAATGACTGACTGACTGAGACTAAATGACTGACTGCTTGACTGACTGGCTGAAGGACTAACTGACTGACTGAGTGACTGACTGACTGGACTGACTGACTGAGTGACTGACTGACTGGACTGACTGACTGAGACTGAATGACTGAGTGCTTGACTGATTGACTGTCAGACTGACTGACTGACTTCGCAAAAGGGAAAAATAAAAAAAAAAGAATTATAAAATTAGAAAAAAATATTTGCATTTAAGATTTCCTTTCCGGCTGGGATTTGAACCCAGGGCGACACTCATGGAAGCCCAACGCTCTCGCCAATATACTATCGGATCTCTGTTGATCGGTGTCTTAATTATAATAAAAACAAAAAATGCACCTTAGTAATTATTGATCTAAAATCTTTGAAATCTAAAGGTCGAATGATTAAACTGACTCAGAATTTTCTTCCGTACATAAATAATCCATATTTGCAAAAGAAAGAAATTGAAAAAAAAAAGAATCTTCAAATTAGAAGAGAAATATATACATGGAAGATTTTCGTTCCGGCCGGGACTCGAACCCAGTACCACGCGCTTGGAACCCAACGGTCTAGCCATTAGGCTATCGGAGCTCTGTCGATGGAAGTCTTAAATATAATAAAAACAAAAAATGCACCTTGGTAATTATTGATTCAAACACTTTGAAATTTACAGGTCGAATAATTAAACTGACTCAGAATTTTTCTCCCTACATAAATAATCAATATTCGCAAAAGAGAAAAATTAAAAAAAAAAGAAGAAGAAATTTCAAATTAGAAACTAAAAGTATACATTGAAGATTTTCGTTCAGGCTGGGACTCGAACCCAGGGCCACTCGCTTGGAAGCCTAACACTCTAGCCATTAGTCTATGGGAGCTCTGTCGGTGGGAGTTTTAAATATAATAAAAACAAAAAATGCACCTTGGTAATTGTTTATTTAAACACTTTGAAATCTTCGTGTCGAAAAATTAAACTGACTCAGAATTTTCTTCCCTACATAAATAATCAATAATTGCAAAGGAAAGAAATTGAAAAAAAAAAGAATTTTCAAATTAGAAAAGAAATATATACATTAAAGATATTCGCTCCGGCTGGGACTCGAACCCTGGCCACTCGCTTGGAAGACCAGCGGTCTAGCCATTAGGCTATCGGAGTTCTGACGAGCGGAGTCTTACTGCCTGACTGATACTGCCTGACTGACAGACTGACTCACTGACTGACTGATACTGACTGACTGACTCACTGACTGACCGAGACTGACTGACTAACTGCCTGACTGACTGAGACTGGACTGACTGACTGACTGACTGACTGACTGACTGACTGAGACTGACTGACTGACTGCTTGACTCTCTGACTGGCTATTTCACTGACTGACTGAATGACTAAATGACTGACTGACACTGACTGACTGACTGCTTGACTACCTGACTGACTGTTTGACTGACTAACTGACTGGACAGGACTGACCGACTGACTGACTGGACAGGACTGACCGACTGACTGACTGACTGAATAAGGATGACTGACAGACTGACTGAATAAGGCTGACTGACTGACTGACTGACAGACTGACTGAATAAGGCTGACCGACTGACTGACTGCCTGACTGACTGACTGACTGAATGACTGACTGACTGACTGACCGAGACTGACTGACTGACTGACTGAGACTGGACTGGACTGACTGACTGACTGACTGACTGAGACTGACTGACTGCTTTAGTGACTAACTGACTGCACAGGACTGACCGACTGACTGACTGACTGACTGCCTGACTGACTGACTGACTGAATGACTGACTGACTGAGACTAAATGACTGACTGCTTGACTGACTGGCTGAAGGACTAACTGACTGACTGAGTGACTGACTGACTAACTGAGACTGAATGACTGAGTGCTTGACTGATTGACTGTCAGACTGACTGACTGACTTCGCAAAAGGGAAAAATAAAAAAAAAAGAATTATAAAATTAGAAAAAAATATTTGCATTTAAGATTTCCTTTCCGGCCGGGACTCGAACCCAGTACCACGCGCTAGGAACCCAACGGTCTAGCCATTAGGCTATCGGAGCTCTGTCGATGGAAGTCTTAAATATAATAAAAACAAAAAAGGCACCTTGGTAATTATTGATTCAAACACTTTGAAATTTACAGGTCGAATAATTAAACTGACTCAGAATTTTTCTCCCTACATAAATAATCAATATTCGCAAAAGAGAAAAATTAAAAAAAAAAGAAGAAGAAATTTCAAATTAGAAACTAAAAGTATACATTGAAGATTTTCGTTCAGGCTGGGACTCGAACCCAGGGCCACTCGCTTGGAAGCCTAACACTCTAGCCATTAGTCTATGGGAGCTCTGTCGGTGGGAGTTTTAAATATAATAAAAACAAAAAATGCACCTTGGTAATTGTTTATTTAAACACTTTGAAATCTTCGTGTCGAAAAATTAAACTGACTCAGAATTTTCTTCCCTACATAAATAATCAATAATTGCAAAGGAAAGAAATTGAAAAAAAAAGAATTTTCAAATTAGAAAAGAAATATATACATTGAAGATATTCGCTCCGGCTGGGACTCGAACCCAGGCCACTCGCTTGGAAGACCAGCGGTCTAGCCATTAGGC
This sequence comes from Uloborus diversus, assembly GCF_026930045.1. Classification (NCBI taxonomy): domain Eukaryota; kingdom Metazoa; phylum Arthropoda; class Arachnida; order Araneae; family Uloboridae; genus Uloborus; species Uloborus diversus. Next base: position 4,758 of record NW_026558892.1, on the reverse strand, counting down.
TATCGGAGTTCTGTCGAGCGGAGTCTTACTGCCTGACTGATACTGCCTGACTGACAGACTGACTCACTGACTGACTGATACTGACTGACTGACTCACTGACTGACCGAGACTGACTGACTAACTGCCTGACTGACTGAGACTGGACTGACTGACTGACTGACTGACTGATTGACTAACTGACTGACTGAGACTGACTGACTCTCTGACTGGCTATTTCACTGACTGACTGACTGACTGACTGATTGACTAACTGACTGACTGAGACTGACTGACTCTCTGACTGGCTATTTCACTGACTGACTGAATGACTAAATGACTGACTGACACTGACTGACTTACTGCTTGACTACCTGACTGACTGCTTGACTGACTAACTGACTGGACAGGACTGACCGACTGACTGACTGACAGACTGACTGAATAAGGATGACTGACAGACTGACTGAATAAGGCTGACTGACTGACTGACTGACAGACTGACTGAATAAGGCTGACCGACTGACTGACTGCCTGACTGACTGAATGACTGAATGACTGACTGACTGACTGACCGAGACTGACTGACTGACTGACTGAGACTGGACTGGACTGACTGACTGACTGACTGACTGAGACTGACTGACTGCTTTAGTGACTAACTGACTGCACAGGACTGACCGACTGACTGACTGACTGACTGCCTGACTGACTGAATGACTGACTGACTGAGACTAAATGACTGACTGCTTGACTGACTGGCTGAAGGACTAACTGACTGACTGAGTGACTGACTGACTGGACTGACTGACTGAGTGACTGACTGACTGGACTGACTGACTGAGACTGAATGACAGAGTGCTTGACTGATTGACTGTCAGACTGACTGACTGACTTCGCAAAAGGGAAAAATAAAAAAAAAGAATTATAAAATTAGAAAAAAATATTTGCATTTAAGATTTCCTTTCCGGCTGGGATTTGAACCCAGGGCGACACTCATGGAAGCCCAACGCTCTCGCCAATATACTATCGGATCTCTGTTGATCGGTGTCTTAATTATAATAAAAACAAAAAATGCACCTTAGTAATTATTGATCTAAAATCTTTGAAATCTAAAGGTCGAATGATTAAACTGACTCAGAATTTTCTTCCGTACATAAATAATCCATATTTGCAAAAGAAAGAAATTGAAAAAAAAAAGAATCTTCACATTAGAAGAGAAATATATACATGGAAGATTTTCGTTCCGGCCGGGAGTCGAACCCAGTACCACGCGCTTGGAACCCAACGGTCTAGCCACTAGGCTATCGGAGCTCTGTCGATGGAAGTCTTAAATATAATAAAAACAAAAAATGCACCTTGGTAATTATTGATTCAAACACTTTGAAATTTACAGGTCGAATAATTAAACTGACTCAGAATTTTTCTCCCTACATAAATAATCAATATTCGCAAAAGAGAAAAATTAAAAAAAAAAGAAGAAGAAATTTCAAATTAGAAACTAAAAGTATACATTGAAGATTTTCGTTCAGGCTGGGACTCGAACCCAGGGCCACTCGCTTGGAAGCCTAACACTCTAGCCATTAGTCTATGGGAGCTCTGTCGGTGGGAGTTTTAAATATAATAAAAACAAAAAATGCACCTTGGTAATTGTTTATTTAAACACTTTGAAATCTTCGTGTCGAAAAATTAAACTGACTCAGAATTTTCTTCCCTACATAAATAATCAATAATTGCAAAGGAAAGAAATTGAAAAAAAAAGAATTTTCAAATTAGAAAAGAAATATATACATTGAAGATATTCGCTCCGGCTGGGACTCGAACCCAGGCCACTCGCTTGGAAGACCAGCGGTCTAGCCATTAGGCTATCGGAGTTCTGTCGAGCGGAGTCTTACTGCCTGACTGATACTGCCTGACTGACAGACTGACTCACTGACTGACTGATACTGACTGACTGACTCACTGACTGACCGAGACTGACTGACTAACTGCCTGACTGACTGAGACTGGACTGACTGACTGACTGACTGACTGATTGACTAACTGACTGACTGAGACTGACTGACTGACTGCTTGACTCTCTGACTGGCTATTTCACTGACTGACTGAATGACTAAATGACTGACTGACACTGACTGACTTACTGCTTGACTACCTGACTGACTGCTTGACTGACTAACTGACTGGACAGGACTGACCGACTGACTGACTGACAGACTGACTGAATAAGGATGACTGACAGACTGACTGAATAAGGCTGACTGACTGACTGACTGACAGACTGACTGAATAAGGCTGACCGACTGACTGACTGCCTGACTGACTGACTGACTGAATGACTGACTGACTGACTGACCGAGACTGACTGACTGACTGACTGAGACTGGACTGGACTGACTGACTGACTGACTGACTGAGACTGACTGACTGCTTTAGTGACTAACTGACTGCACAGGACTGACCGACTGACTGACTGACTGACTGCCTGACTGACTGACTGACTCAATGACTGACTGACTGAGACTAAATGACTGACTGCTTGACTGACTGGCTGAAGGACTAACTGACTGACTGAGTGACTGACTGACTGGACTGACTGACTGAGTGACTGACTGACTGGACTGACTGACTGAGACTGAATGACAGAGTGCTTGACTGATTGACTGTCAGACTGACTGACTGACTTCGCAAAAGGGAAAAATAAAAAAAAAGAATTATAAAATTAGAAAAAAATATTTGCATTTAAGATTTCCTTTCCGGCTGGGATTTGAACCCAGGGCGACACTCATGGAAGCCCAACGCTCTCGCCAATATACTATCGGATCTCTGTTGATCGGTGTCTTAATTATAATAAAAACAAAAAATGCACCTTAGTAATTATTGATCTAAAATCTTTGAAATCTAAAGGTCGAATGATTAAACTGACTCAGAATTTTCTTCCGTACATAAATAATCCATATTTGCAAAAGAAAGAAATTGAAAAAAAAAGAATCTTCAAATTAGAAGAGAAATATATACATGGAAGATTTTCGTTCCGGCCGGGACTCGAACCCAGTACCACGCGCTTGAAACCCAACGGTCTAGCCATTAGGCTATCGGAGCTCTGTCGATGGAAGTCTTAAATATAATAAAAACAAAAAATGCACCTTGGTAATTATTGATTCAAACACTTTGAAATTTACAGGTCGAATAATTAAACTGACTCAGAATTTTTCTCCCTACATAAATAATCAATATTCGCAAAAGGGAAAAATTAAAAAAAAAGAAGAAGAAATTTCAAATTAGAAACTAAAAGTATACATTGAAGATTTTCGTTCAGGCTGGGACTCGAACCCAGGGCCACTCACTTGGAAGCCTAACACTCTAGCCATTAGTCTATGGGAGCTCTGTCGGTGGGAGTTTTAAATATAATAAAAACAAAAAATGCACCTTGGTAATTGTTTATTTAAACACATTGAAATCTTCGTGTCGAAAAATTAAACTGACTCAGAATTTTCTTCCCAACATAAATAATCAATAATTGCAAAGGAAAGAAATTGAAAAAAAAAAGAATTTTCAAATTAGAAAAGAAATATATACATTGAAGATATTCGCTCCGGCTGAGACTCGAACCCAGGCCACTCGCTTGGAAGACCAGCGGTCTAGCCATTAGGCTATCGGAGTTCTGTCGAGCGGAGTCTTACTGCCTGACTGATACTGCCTGACTGACAGACTGACTCACTGACTGACTGATACTGACTGACTGACTCACTGACTGACCGAGACTGACTGACTAACTGCCTGACTGACTGAGACTGGACTGACTGACTGACTGACTGACTGACTGACTGACTGACTAACTGACTGACTGAGACTGACTGACTGACTGCTTGACTCTCTGACTGGCTATTTCACTGACTGACTGAATGACTAAATGACTGACTGACACTGACTGACTGATTGCTTGACTACCTGACTGACTGCTTGACTGACTAACTGACTGGACAGGACTGACCGACTGACTGACTGACAGACTGACTGAATAAGGATGACTGACAGACTGACTGAATAAGGCTGACTGACTGACTGACTGACAGACTGACTGAATAAGGCTGACCGACTGACTGACTGCCTGACTGACTGACTGACTGAATGACTGACTGACTGACTGACCGAGACTGACTGACTGACTGAGACTGACTGACTGCTTTAGTGACTAACTGACTGCACAGGACTGACCGACTGACTGACTGACTGACTGCCTGACTGACTGACTGACTGAATGACTGACTGACTGAGACTAAATGACTGACTGCTTGACTGACTGGCTGAAGGACTAACTGACTGACTGAGTGACTGACTGACTGGACTGACTGACTGAGACTGAATGACTGAGTGCTTGACTGATTGACTGTCAGACTGACTGACTGACTTCGCAAAAGGGAAAAATAAAAAAAAAGAATTATAAAATTAGAAAAAATATTTGCATTTAAGATTTCCTTTCCGGCCGGGACTCGAACCCAGTACCACGCGCTAGGAACCCAACGGTCTAGCCATTAGGCTATCGGAGCTCTGTCGATGGAAGTCTTAAATATAATAAAATCAAAAAATGCACCTTGGTAATTATTGATTCAAACACTTTGAAATTTACAGGTCGAATAATTAAACTGACTCAGAATTTTTCTCCCTACATAAATAATCAATATTCGCAAAAGAGAAAAATTAAAAAAAAAAAGAAGAAGAAATTTCAAATTAGAAACTAAAAGTATACATTGAAGATTTTCGTTCAGGCTGGGACTCGA